>NW_020537862.1:0-19496 GCF_003426905.1 Ctenocephalides felis | reverse complement strand
TATTCTTGTTTCACATAAATATTAATACATTGTATTTTGTTATTAAAATCATTAAGTATTCTACAAAAATATAGTACTAATATTATTAGTTACAATAAGGAATATATTGGAACTGTAGGTTCTAAATACAAATGGTCAGCATGAAAAATTTACTGAACATAACTTTAGAGGATCAACTTTTGTGCATCTCATTGTGTCATATTGTATTTGTATAGTAAATACAAATACAAAAATTGATGGAAAAGAAATAAGTTTTTGTGCTATGAATGAATTACACGGAAATGCATCACATATGAATGGTGGCTGTTTAGGAGTCGTGAAGATAATTTTTATGACAATGAAGTAAGTGCTGTTAATCAAATTAAGATTTTATCACTACTTATATTCAGTATCTAATATATATAATTTTTTAAGGCATTAGATACTATTACTAAATACTATGTAAATGATGGAATGGATATAGGCTGTGTTCCAGCATTTTCAAATGAAAAGATTGCTGTTCCGTTGATGAATGGTAATTGCAGTAGTTTTGACTATTTACACTTTCAGTCGATGTTGAAAATAATATAAATATAATTTATGACAAAAGCTAATTATGCAATTTTTGATGGGTAGAATTAATTGCTTCTGATAATTCAATTTTGGAGAAGAATATGAGCATGGTCAATTAGATAATTTAAAAATTATTGAGAATAATGGAGTTGAAGCAAATAATGGCAATGACACTGAAAATGTAAATGTGAAATAGTAAAGAAGAAACACGTAAATTAGAAGAAATATTTTTAAAGTTTTGGGACGATTTTGATCTCAGTGATAAGAACCTAAGTTTAAATAAGCAATTTTCGGGTTTGTATCAAACTATTTTTTTTTATGTATGCTATAAGTTATCAAATAAAATTTTAAATCTAAATTGTTTTTCAGAATAATGACAAAGGATTTTTAAAATGTTTATTGTGTCGTCATAAATTAACTCTCAACAAACGAGGTGTTCTTGGTCATATTAATGGAATGAGCCATAGAAGAAACCTTAGCGAATTTCTAGAAATTCGTCACTATTGCAGCGTATGTAGACTATTTATACAGGACTTCAATTTGCATAAAATCTCATCAAATCATATTTCTAAGTAAGATACAGTGATCTAATTATGGTATATAATATACTTTAATTTAATTTGAATTTAGTATTCCAGATTATAATGATGACTTTAATAAAGATAATCCTCCTACAATGAAACATGAATGCAGTGAGTGCCGCGTTATATCATACTATCCAGCAGGTACCAACTTTGAACACACACATTTTGAATTTGAATTCTCAAAGGTTATTACAAAAGGAAAAATTAGTTCCAATGGTAAATTCATTAAAACTTGGAAATATAAGTATTATCTAAACCAAATTTTATATTAGAAACAAATTATGTTATTCAATAACAGCAAAATTAGAAAAAAAATTTTGACTTTAATCGAGGATGAACAAGTATTGAATGACTACTCTGTTAATTTAATCAAATGGCAAAAACTGCTGCACAATCGAATGAATTGATATTAGCTACCTGCACCATGCTGGAGAAAAAATTTATCAGTGTTCACAAGCTGCAAAGCCTACCCTTTTGGCTCTAGAATGACTGGTTTAGGATGTGAAAGTAGCGATCTTGACATTTTTTTTGACAGTGGTAACATTTTTGTATTACTATATGTATGCATACATATATATATATATATTATATATATATATATATATATATTTATATTTAATTTGAGTTTGAAAGTCGGGCGTTACATCAATAAAAATAGTATGAGAGTTTTAGAAATTTACTTAAAATCCATCCTTCTATACTTAATTCAGTGGCAATCAATATAACTATAAAAATTAGAACTAAATATGTAAGAAATGGAAATAAATATCATAGAAAAACAATAATAATAATAAAAAACACTTTACAATTTTGTATCATAATATAACAGATGAGAAGACAGACAGTGGTAATATATATATATTTTTAAAATCACAAATGGTAAAATACACAAATAAACATGAATAACTTAATAAGTTGAAGAAACTATGTATTGACTATTTGGAATCTAAGATAGAAATGTCACATTTTTTTTGAAGCAGTTTTTAAAATGTGTTCAAATTTCACAAGAAATTTAAAAGGCGATGGGATTTGTCATTTTTTAGGAAATTTTGACACGCTATATAGGAACCACGTGTTTATTTCGTTCAGGGCCGTGTTGTCGAATCGTTTGTTTATGACCCTATTGTTATGCAATCGCAAAAACAACCCCTCAGCGAATTTCTTTAGTTACGTTCTCTTCAAAATGTAAAATTTTTGGGTTGAAAAAATCTATATTATAATTTAAATTATTTATATGCTCGGTTAACATGGTTATGAATTGTTTGGGATTTTTTGAGTTATTTTTATGTTGATAAAGGCGCTGACTCAGGTTTTGGCTAGTTCCTCCGATATAAAAGAGCTCACAAGTAGAACTATTAATCTGATATACTAAGTTCCTGAGACGGTCAGAATTAAACATAGATTTAATTTGTGTAAAAATGGAACTGAGGGTTCTATTGCAATTACATACGTCTAAACGGTTTTTATGGTCGGTGATTTTGTTTGTTGAAAAGGTAGTTAACCGAGCATGTAAATAATTCAAATCATAATATAGATTTTTTTAACCCAAAAATTTTAAGTGAAAACGTAATTAATAGAAGATTCGCTGAGGGGTTGTTTTTGCAATTGCATAACGACAGGTTCATAAATAAACGATTCGATAACACATCCCTGAACGAAACAAACAGGTGGTTCCTAAATAGCGTCTCAAAATGACAAGATCCCATCGCTTTTTAAATTTTTCATAAAATTTGAACACATGTTAAAAACTGCTTCAAGAAAAAATGTGACATTTTATTTTAGACTCCGAATAGTCAATACATAATTTCGATAACTTGTTAAGTTATGTTTATTTATGTGTTTACCATCTGTGATGTTAAAAAATATATATTTTACCACTGTGCACATACTCATACAATGGATTAATAATGTTTTCATATGTTATATTAGGATACAAAATTGTGTTTTTTATTATTATTATTATTATTATCATTGTTTTTCTATGAAATTTCTTACATATTATTTATTAGTTTTAATTTTTATAGTTAAATTGATTGCCACTGAATGAAGCCTAATATGCTAGCCGAAACATATGAATTTTAAATAAATTTCTAAATCTATGAAAAAAAAACTATTCAATTGAAGTTTAAGATTAAAAGTTCGGAAAATAGCTATGAGTAAAGAATCTCTTGAATATTAATTTGTATATATGTGTCAAATTTATTGTAAACAATCACAATTAAATGTTTTATAAATGATATAACTTGAAAGGTGTTCTACTATAATGACAAATATGTTTACAATTAACATTAGTAGTTGTAGCATGGTTGTAGCATATAACAGCATATAGTTACTTAGCTATTATTTTTGTATTATTACAGGTTCCATGTATAATGGATTACAAAACCAAAACAGTCAATTTCAGAATTCGTTAATTGATGTATGTTGTGAGGTGTTAAAAAAATGTGACGAGTGGGACTTTGTGTTCCCTGTTACAAAAGCTAGAACACCAATTATTAAAGCATTTAATACTGTATATAAAATGGACTGTGATATATCTTTTAGAAATGGCTTAGGTGTTGAAAATACTGTCATATTAAAGTGAGTAATATTTTTGTTATGGACTATTGTTCCAATTTGCTCTCTACATATTGTTTTTTTGTAAAAGTAATTTTTTTCAGGCGAATATTAAATGATCAACCTATAGCAAAGCGCATGATATTAATTTTGAAACATTGGTTAAAACTAATTAAAGTTTCAATGAATGGGTATGCTATAGCATATCTTGTTATATTTTATCTTCAGCTACAAAAGCTCATTGTACCTGTATGGCATATGACTACAGGAAGTAGTCATGAAAAAAAAATTATTTGCGGTAAGTGTATATTCAAATTGTACTGCAAATTTAGCTACAGATATATGAGTTGCTTGTGCGTTATAATTGGGAAAGGCAGGGCACAGTGATTAGCTTTAGGATATTAATTTATGAATTATTGGATTCAATCTTCTTTGATCGAAGATGTAACCCGTAGGTTTTTTCAATCCATAAATGTGGTCACCTCATAAATGGACAGTATTTTGGGAAGCACAAAAAACATATATCACCTTTCAAACGTTACTTATGGATAATTCGTCCAAACAACTGCACTGCCAGAAAATTTAAACAATTGCACTGCCATGAGTGCAGTGCAAGTTGGGGATATCACAGATTTTTTCACAGAGATATTTTTATTTTTACATTTTGTTTTTTTAAAATTCGGAACTGTCAGCATACGAATCAGTCCAGAATTGACATTTTTTTACAATTTATTTGTACAATATAGGGTAATAATAAAGAAATCGACCAGTATAATTGAAAGGGTAAAATTCGTTTCCAATTTAGTGTCAAAACATTATCACAAAGGAATCTCATTTTAGTAAATATTTCATAAGTGTCCACATTTGAGGACATTATTCAAAACTAAAATAAATTAATTTTATCTCAGGTTGGGAGTGCCAAGTTGTAGACTATGTGGCTTTTCCGAAAAGCACTGAAAAATTATCGAATTTATTGCGTGGTTTTTTCAAATATTATGGAGAATTCAATTACTCACAGAATGTGATTTGTCCATTATTGGGTCAGATAGTTAATAAAGAAGAGTTTGAAGATTACATGTCACTTCCTCAGCAATTTAAACCATATATAGATCATTGTCAACGAATTTCAAGGGCTACATTAAATGATTTCGATTCAAACGATATGGATTCAAACGATATGAATTCAAACGATATGGTGTTACTTGATCAGTTATATTATGGACCCCTAAAAACTGATGCTTCAATGTGTCTTCAGGATCCTGTTGATTTGTCTCATAATGTAACTAAAGGTATTCGACCTACAGATTTGGAAAAATTTAAAATTATGTGCGAGTTTTCTTCATCCATTATTGCCACTAAGAATTCAAGTGATCGTGCGGATAATTATATTGATGAATAATGAGCTGCATAATAGTTTGATTGTCGTTTCAAGCATACAAGTACGACCATTATTGTTGTCGACAATAATATTTTATAAAAATGTTTTTTAATTTTACTATTAATTAATTTTAATATGAATAAATTTAAAATTTATAAATGAGCCATATTATTTACTTCAAATTATTTTTTATTTTCTATTTTGGACAAAATGTCTGTATGTACGGTTTGTATTTTATTATAGTCTTGGAAAATGCTTTTACCCATTACACCTCAATAAATACCGAATTTTAAGTATCTGGCATGAATTTCAGTTGCTGCACCTATGTATATATATATATATATATATATATATATATATTAAATTTTTTATAATTTTGATGTTGAAATATGTGATATTCAGTTTTCAGGGCAATACATCAATTAAAAAATTTGTATGACTTTAAAACATTTTTATTTTTTCCATACGTTTCGACACATAGTTTTGTGTCATCTTCAGTGGACTATGTAATTGAATTAATCCTAATTATTTCATATTATAAATGTTCACAATGCACAATCCTAATTATATCATATTATAAATGTTCACAATGCAACAAATAAAAATGTTTTAAAGTCATACAAATTTTTTAATTGATGTATTGCCCTGAAAACTGAATATCATATATATATATATATATATATATATATATGTATATATATATATATATATATATATATATATATATATATATATATTAGATGACCCGACAGACGTTGTCCTGTGCCCACATCTACATTATTTTAATATCCTATACTAATATTTATACTGTTCAGTTAAAAGTGATAATTATTGTTTTTTGAATTACTATTTGCACAAATATGAGTGATGTTATATGTAGAATTGCTTCAAATAAAATTATGATCCTTTTAACAAATATTAAAATATGTTCAACAAAATTGTATATTAAAAATTATACACTGCAATTAATAGAACTAATTTATTTCCTATAGCTCAATTTATTTTAATGCCAAGGGTTATCCAATAATTTTAGTCATACCTGTAGATGTGGATATATAAATGAATGATTTTTTGTTTATTCACGACTAAAACATTGATTTTCCAAATTTATCACACGAAAAATCGTCTGCCTTTGTGATTTATAGCATAAGATATACGTATTGGAAATTGAAGTCTTTAAAAGGTATAACATATTCAGAAAGAATTAATATATAGCATTCGCGGTATAGGTACAATATCACATTGAATTTTTCTACCCAAAATAATTGCTTCAACAATGTTGCGTATAATTTTTATAATTTCGTACCATATTTTAACTGGCTTTTAGTAATTTTAATATCTAAATTACATTTTTCTCACTAATAAATCAATATACATTATTAGTCAAGTTCATATTTGTTGTGAATTAATTTGTCAAATCCAGTTCACATGTGCTCTATTCAACCTACGATAAACAAAATTATTGCAGTAAATGGGGAGGAAAAAAGCGTGTGCCCTGTGATTTTTTTACTGTGCTATAATTTCATGATATATTCTGGAAATACGCTAATCTTAATTTTAAGTTCAGAAGTGAAAACAATTTGCACTCCGTCACCAGCCCCGGCATTAATTAGATTATAATTCTTTTAATTCTGATTTTATCAGAACTTGTAATATACTATTTTAAAGGTAATTAAATGACCTACAACTTTCTCTATCATAAATTTTACCGTAACTTTTCTTATTTTGTAACGGCGAAGGGTTAATTTGATTCAAATGAAAAAAAAAATTGTATGTGTCTTTTATTTGCATGATCGCTCACTCATTTTACATGCAGAAATACTCATTTTAAAGCTTATTTTGAGGACTATAAAACCCCATTTTCATATCTAGCTTAATATTGTTCATAGAACACTATAAAGCAGTGATTTATTAAGATATTAATTTATATAATTTTGGTCATTTCATTATTTTTGTTAAAATATTTCTGAAGATATTAGCAAACAACGCTTTTAATTTTTCTTTAACGTTTAGTTAAAAAATAATAATCTGTCAAATTGAATTTTAATATAGGGTATGTAATTACATTGAACTGACATTTCACAACCGTGAGACGCATGCGCAGAACTGCATCACTTGTCAGACGCATTTTGACTCTATGTTATTATATTTTTTTAATTTTTGGCACATCTCAACTGCTTTTCGGCATTAATAATGTAGACATTACATTTTCTTTATTTATAATCATGGATTTATTATATTTTATTATTGCTTTAGCCTATAAGTGAATAGAAATGTTTGACAAATGACAGTCTTCATTTGTTTTTAATGTCAAACTAAGCTTAAAATATTTTCAAGGTCAAACAATGATAAGCGTTTTTTTGTAATTTTTTCTATTTATTTCTACAATCTAACTATATTTCTATGAATCTAATAATTCTAGACAATTTCCCGAATAAACTTCAGGAAGATTCATGAAAATCCGAATTATAGTTTAGGAGGATTAATCATTCATACACAGTTACAGAAGAATTTTATATATAAGATATATATATTCATTTATATATAAATTGAGAGGTTTTCTCAGATGGTGAAATATTATAATAAAGTTGTTCTTGGGCGTCCATCCATTAATTAAAACTATTTTATTAAGTAGTATTTCAATTTTCCATCCATTAATTAAAACTATTTGATCAGGTAAAATGTTCTATTGTCAATCGTTTCGGGTCCTGATTTGACCCATCTTCAGTGCATACAAATAATTTAAAGAAAAAACAAAAAACACGGAAATATAATGCACCAATTACTATACAATTTTCAAAGCACAAATTTTAAAAATTATTGAGTTAAAATAAATATTAAATTAAAATAAAATAAATGAAAAGGTTTTTAAAAAAAACTCTTCTCATCGAGATATGATATATGTTTGGAAAAAAAAATTACTATACATATACATACATACTATGCATAATAGTATACATATTATGCATAATATCAAAACATCATTTCACAGATGAGAATAGGTATGCGTTATGTAGACTAATTGAAAATATTATAAAAAAATCTTTAAAAAGCATATTTAAAAAGATTCTAACATATGCTGAACGTAATCATGAATTTTTCGATACAATGTTGAATTACTTAAGCTTCGCAAAACAAGCCATAAAACTGATGTTCATATTACACAGAGTAGACATGTCGTTGCGTTTAATTATTGCTTTTTCGTAATAGATGTTATTAAAACTTTGTTCCGAAGTCTTTTAACTTACAAATAAATTATATATTTTAGAATTTGAATCAAAAGAAAATATGAAAAACTCGGTATTTTGCAAAATACCCATTATTACTTCTAGAGAGGAAAGTCGTTTACTAAAATATATAGTCATCATTTACTACAATACAGTCTAATAACTAATTTCGCAATACCAATGAAAATGAGAAAAGGGCTTGAAACTAATTCTTCTTCAGCAAACATCAGCTTTAAATTAGACAGGATCTGAAATAGAAAGAAATCATGTATAGGAAATGTACACATAGACGTAAAACGTTGTTTTATTTTGTTTCCTTAAGAGTCGCTTTCAATAATTTTGTGTTGTAACATACTTAATAAGATATCTTTATAGCGCGTTCAATTTAAACCTAATTCCTTCGTCCTAATTTAAACCTAAATTCAAGACGGTTACAATAATTCATAATGGGCTGTAACTTAATATAATTGCTTAAAATACCATTATGAAAGTAATCTCAAAAGTCCTTATCGTCCCGGTGCGAGCTAAAAATTTGGCACAAGGTCAAAGGCCGAAGAAATGATTTTTTTTTTGCGATTTTCAGCTAAATAGTCAGTTTTATCGAGAAATTACCCGAAACAAAATTGTAGAGCATAAAGTTAGCTACAAAAGATGTATGAATACTTTTTATTCAGAGCCACCGTTTCAAAGATGTCAAGACTGATATATTATATTTTTAAACTTGTACATTATTTAAAAACTTGTAAAGAAATATAGAGAAATTATCGTTTAACCTTTTCTTTATATTTTTTCAAACATCGCATCAAATAACCGGAGTACCGCCTTACACAAAAAAAATCCCTACTGAAATGTTTCGGATTTTAAATATTGCAAAATTGGGAAAAAAATAAAATCAAGCTCTCTCTGAAGACCTCTTAATTTTTATGGTTTACGACTTCATTAACTCGGCTATAGCAGAAATTCTCGTTAAACTCAAGAACAATGCTTGGTATAAGCTTGAATTACTTATAAGTGCATTTAACATAATACTTTCTACTAATAGTAAATAATATTATTCTTAAATGGATTTACCGGTGATTCGTTGAAGCTTTTCTTCCGAAACCGCTTCGGTTCTTTCATTTTCCGTTGCACTGGAGCAAGCTGAACTGTCGAATGAGTGTTGAGATATTTGACGAAGACAGGCACAAACATCTTTGGAACCTGTTTTTATTATGATTTTTCTAAGTTCTAAAAAAAGATTTTTTCTGATCTTTTAAAGCATGCTATGTATATTATCGGTTTATAGTAAGCAAGACCCTTTCAATATTAATAAATATTGTTTCTGACTTTTGTCGAGCTTTATCATATAAATGAACCAAAGTAATGTAATTTTATAGTTTAATTAGCACAAGGCATTTATAGTTTAGTTAGCACAAACTTTTACAATTTTGTACTGTATCTGGATTCTGAATTTTTTATGTCTGCGGAATTTATGTGAAATTAAAGTTTACTATGTGTTTTCATGTGACATATTTTTTGACTAATTCCGGTTAGTGTTCGTTAGTTGTGTTATAATGTTATATTATTTTATTTGGTTACCTTCGAATATTGTACTCTTCATAGATGAATTTTCTCCATCTATTTCAAAATGCAGACTTGGATCTGGTTCATCAAAGACGGATGAAATGTCATATGGGGTCCATGTTATGTTTTTAATGAGTCGAGCTTTCACTCGATTTAATAGCTCGTTATGGTTTGTCTGTGGAATATTATTAGTATATGTGAAAAAAAAAACGCACAAATATGATGCTATTTGAATCTTAAACAATTCTAAATAGAAATCTCTGAATTTAATATGAATGTTTTTTAATAATAGCGTTATTGCATAAATATTGAAATAAATGTTCAAGTTTTGATCATATATATTTTGACTGGTAATATTTTTCATTTAGATTATTGTTGTTTAAGACATTTTTATATTGTACTAGCTCTTTCATGCTTATCCACATTATCGAGTCTTTGCAAATAGAGTTTGCTTTTTGCACTCTTTTGCTTTAGAGCTTTGCATTTTGCTTCCTTTCAACGCTATTATTTTTTGCTATTCTGACAAAAAAACATGGTATCAAATGATGCGAAATTTATCTAAGAATGCAAACAATTTGGTCAAGCCGAAAATAATTATTAAAAAAAAAAATAATAAAAAGATACCTGCACTTGTTTAAGAATATCCAAGCCATTAGTAAGCAAATCTTCCCGAATGGCAGGCAAATCACAAATGTTTTGTAAACACTGGAATAAACGTAAAAATCGAGTTAGTAGGTTTGTTTGATCTCCCTTTTGAATTTTCAAAATAAAACTTTGAATTGGTCAAAAATTGTTTGTATAATAAGTGTGAGATATTCCTTGAGATAGACAATTCCCACAATGGTGGTCAATGAGAGTAGGCCTAAGACAAATGGGATTGGTCTAGACTAGATACAAGTTGATTTAAAATCAATTATCAATATAAGTTTGGTAGCAAAATACATTTCGAAAAATCGGATTTGAAAAGTCTAAAACTTAAAAAAAGTTCGGAAGATGTCACCTGGAATCGTGATGGTTAGTTGACTGGTAAAGATTGGCCAACCTATTTTTTCTATGGTTAAAATCGTTTTTGATGACTTTGATGATCAAAGAGTTCATGGTCTTACCGAACAACTTTAAATATTTTTATGGGTATAATTATAGAAATTCATAAAAGTTTGGAAAAATGAGCGGTGTCAAAATTTCAGAACTGTATCGGCACTAATTTTAAAAGTTGATTTGCAGACTACAGTTGGTATAGTATAGAATCTGTGAATATACAAATATTGAAACTTGCCTGCATAGCGTAAATCTGACAATTAACGTTTTTCCTAATAGTTGCCATCTGCACAAGTCTTGCAGGTAATTTGTGGAACTCTCTGCAACGCCATTTCGACCTCGTACTGGATGTGACTGCTTGAAATGCCATTGCTGCTCTTGTATGAACAAGAGCACGCTGTGAAATTGTTATATTTCGATCAAATATCAATCAACATTTTTAACTTCCAGTGGGATAAGTCATAGTAATAATCGCAAAAAATCGAAAATGAAGTTTTTTGCATATTTTCACGTTTTGAAGGTCTCCGAACATTTTGGCATACCTTAGAAAAATGGATGTATGTGTGTGTGTATGTTTGGATACAATTTTTCGTTCACGATTTTGGGCGCACGAATCAACCGATTTGAATGATTAAAAAACATTCGATTCCTTTCGATGAGAAGACGTGCTGATTAGTTTTTGGTGGAGATAGGTCCAGCTCTCTCGAAGATACGAGTCAAAAAGTGCTAAGAACGGTAATTTAGTTTTAGACAGAACGAAGTACCCGAGTTGAATGATTCAGAAAACATTTTACTTACGAAATGAAGAATTGATGAAATTTTTGATAAGGCAGGTTTAGCGTTTTCGGATATACAGAAAAAAAGTAAAAAAATTGATATTTGGCGGTCAAAAATGATCATTAGATATGTAGCGACCTGTCAACACACGTCGCATTTTAACTTGACAGATGTTCATTATTTGAAGCTCATCATAGTGTCAGCTCAAAAACAAAAAGTTCAAGTGTCAGATCAGATCTCGTTTTTGTTTGCTCAATGTTCGAAATGCCAAAATTATAATTCTTAACTTTTTACCTTTTTTTATATAAATACTCAAATAATATCTACGTTGTGTAAATGATAAATATAATCACACATAGTGTTGTTACTATTGTCATAATAAACAATATACGTAGTATAGAGAACACGAGTTTCTTTAGTGGTGACCGCGAACGTGAATTAATAGCACGCATATAGAAGGAAAGAAGGTAAGAAGATCAAGACACATTTAGAAGTAACAAATTTAGAAGTAAAAAAATAAATTGAAGTCTCATGAATTATTAAGAAAAGAATTTTTAAAAATAAATAATGAATGTAAATGGCTCACAACCGCCATAACTCTAAGAACATTCTAATCCTACAACTGAGACTCCGGCCACGCACATCGAAAACAACAACACGTGCTCAATAAATCCCTCATTATCCTGGAAAATGAGTCGATTATAAGCACCACGGCAGAGGACAGGGAGCGTCAGCAAACAATTTGGCAACCGCCACATACACTCAACCGCTAACTCACCAGCGAAGGGCCACATACAATCAACCGCTAACTCACCAGCGAAGGGCCACATACACTCAACCGCTAACTCACCAGCGAAGTGTCAAATATACTCAGCCGCTAACTCACCAGCGAAGGGCCACATCTACTCAACCGCTAACTCACCAGCGAAGGGCCACGTAAGCAATCAACAAACTCAACAAGCCAACACGGCATTCAAAACGGCCACGGCCACGAACAAATAAAATTTATCACACAATCTCAACAAAAGAAATTTACAAGAAAGTTCAAGATGGCACTCAGAGATGCGAAACAATCTTTTTCATTAGGGCGGAGTGATCTGTAGCGACCTGTCAACACACGTCGCATTTTAACTTGACAGATGTTCATTATTTGAAGCTCATCATAGTGTCAGCTCAAAAACAAAAAGTTCAAGTGTCAGATCAGATCTCGTTTTTGTTTGCTCAATGTTCGAAATGCCAAAATTATAATTCTTAACTTTTTTCCTTTTTTTATTATAAATACTGAAATAACATCTACGTTTTTGTAAATGATCAATATAATCACACATAGTGTTATTACTATTGTCATAATAAACAATATTCGTAGTATAAAGAACTCGAGTTTCTTTAGATATATGCTGAACAAATTATGAGATATTTGTTAATATTTTTAAAATCGAGTACTAATTTTGTTACAATTTTATTGGATTCCGCACCAAGATTGTTAATTTAATTTTACAAGTTTACTTATACGGTTAAAGCAAATTTCAAAATTTTCAGATTTTTTTAAAATATTTTAAAAATATACAAAGTTTTATACTTCAAATATGAATTTTAAATTTACAATTCAGTTTGAAAATGTATATCAAATACGTTATTCTAATCGTAAGAAATATATCCTCAGATGGATTTCGGCACGTCTTCCTGATGTAAACGTGTTTTGAGCGTTTCTGTATATTTTATGAACGATAAAATATATAGTTATTATAATTATCTATTTGAAAATGTTTAAAACAATTGTTATTAATCATTGATCAATATTTGATTACTGATTATTTTCCCTCGAATAATTAATTCTGGAATGGGAAGATTCAGCAATTTGCTTTAAGGCACGATGCCATGCACCACTATTTTATTTTTATTAAACTTGAGTATATTTTCTTAAGGGTTTAGCTTATAAATTAGCTAATTTAAATGGAATAACATTGAGATTGTACAATTTCTCAATAAGATTGAGATTGTACAATTGAGTAAGATTGAGATTGTATAATTTAAATTTTAAATGGAACATATTATTCAACAAGCTTTATAAACGATTCTTTTCAATATTTTCACAATATTTTCATCACTTTACCATGATTTTATCATTATGATAGTATAATGTAACTTTTAAATTGCTTCGCTTTTGGTATAACAATATGTGGGCTGAAGACGGGTTGAGGATGTTTAATGATACTATGATTTATGAAAATTGGTTGACAAAGTTGTCGTAGTTATGATATATTTTAGCATGGCTTACCAATTATTGAACATAATTTGTATATTGAATTAGACTTTTAATTTACCTCATCAAATAATAAATTAATTATTGTTGGTAATATATTTTTTCGTCGGCTTCGTTTTGACCGCGTTCGCATCTTCCAAGTTGCGCTATAATTTTGCAGGCTTGACCTATTATCCTTTCATCATCCTTTCCACAATCGATATTTTGCATCTTAAATTAAAAATACATTAAAAGTATTTCATACGTTTGTTTTAAACTATAACATTAGAGGAAACCATTCACACGAGTATTTTGAAGCATGATGCAGTAAACAAGAAAATAATTTTACTAATAAGTGTTTTTCAAATTATAAAACAAATTCTGATAATATTAGTTTTCTACGTGAAAGCATGACGTTAAGATGTATAAAAAACCCAAAAAGGGTGTTATTGATTATATGCCGGCTGTCCTAAATTAATCTTAGAAACATTTTTGTTGATGATTATTAGCATAGAATAAATGGATAATTCATTCTTGTTTTAAATTCAAGTGCACTGCATATAAATACTTCAAATTATAGCAATTACCATATAGTCCATTAATTTCAGCTCACATCCAAGTTCTGGATTCAATGCGATCATATTATGTAGAGCTTCAAATAAGGTTACCTAAAATAATAATATGAAGTAATTTGTTTGAGACAATTGTTAGATATATAATACAAATGAGAATGCGAAAGACAACACATTTCTTATTGAGAATAAAGTTATAGCTGGTAATTAAATTCGCTCATGATATTTTTTTTTATAAATAATTTAGTAAGAAAAAATTATGATGGAAGAAATTAAAATTTCACAGTCCAGATTTTCAATTATTTTATTACGCTAGCGTTCACATGACGGTAGAAAGGTGCAATGAAAAGCTTTTTTTAAAATATATTACGGATTTCATAGACAAAAAATAATGTCAAATATTCTGTAATGTAGAATAGGCCGGTGCACAAAGATCCAATTTGACTTTATCATAGCAAATTTAAATGTAAAATGAGACAGCCAGATGGGAAACAGAACCAATGTCTTATTTTTAATTTCAAAGCAATTTTACGAAGCTAGCTGTAATATTCAACCAATATAAAATATGAATTTCATAGGAACAGTTTTTATAATGTATATAACATTGATCATCATCAGAGTTGGAATAACTGTTTTTTCATTTTATTCTTGTGAAATGGCTTTTTAACCTAATAACTTCCCGTAGGGTAAGTTATTGTAATGGGCCAAAAATCAAAACTGAAAATTTTTACATTTCTCGACGTTTTGAAGGTTCTGAACATTTTGCATACCTCAGAAAAAAAGGATGTGTGTGTGAGTGTATGTATGTATGGATACAATTTTTCGTCCACGTTTTCGGGCGCACGGATCAATCGATTTGAATAGTTCAAAAAATTCGATTCCTATTGATAGGAGATGTGCTGATTAGTTTTTGGCAAAGGCAGGTCCTGCCGATTAGGAAATACGGAGCAAAGAGTGCTGAAAAAATAGAAATCGGTTTTTGAGAGATCGGAGCATCTGATTTGAATCATCTTAAAAACATTCAATTCGTTATGACGGGGAGAAGGGGAGATTAGTTTTTCGCAAAGGCAGGTCCAGCGGTTTCGGAGATACAGAGCTAAATATGCAACAAACAGCAGTTTCTGAGAGAACTAAGCGTCCGATTTGAATGATTCCAAAACTTTCTGCTTGTTTTTACAAAATAATTGATTTTGTAATAAAAAATTTTTGCTTAAAATTTTTTTTTCCAAAAGTTTTTTTTTGTATATCGAAAATAATTCAGATTTTTATTTTAATTCTATTCTAATATACTGCCAAACAAATAATTTCAACTTTCTAATTTAGTTTATATTCTATTTTAAAACATTTAATATTCCTCGATTATTTCGTTACGGTACGGAAAGTTCCAGCAATTTGCTTTAAGGCACGATGCCATACACCCCTCTAGTTTACATTTTTATTTACTATTTTTTACTGTTTACTTTTTTGCTAGTGTAAAGTTTGTGTTGGTCCTTTTTACCCCATTCATGTGTAAGCTATTATTGAGGTCATATAAAATCGTCCGTTGAATCTAACTTAAAATTAATACTACATCTTATAAAACAATTAAATGAATAGTGCACTTATATTAAGGTCTCGTAAACTAAACAACAGTGCAAGCAAATAAAAAAAAACTAACAATACAAGGAAATTCTTTTATTATAGATTTTCATTGCTTCATTTAAGGCGACGGCTAATTGCACATTTTTTTCCTCTACTTTCAAATATTGTCAAAAAATCTCAACTTTACTTGTTTTTGAAATATTGTTGGTATCCGCGGATATTTAAGCTCGCTGTTGTTCCAATATTCGAAATAACACTTATCAACTCGTTGACTAGTGTTATTAACACATAGTTTACAATATAATATATTGTGATCTTACATATGTTGCTTCCAAGTCAATTGCTCTACTTGCATCGATGACGGATACAGGAAATCCCAAATCCAGCATTTCATTACAAACTGAAATAGATTAAATTTTAGTGTAAAATATTTTTTTGTAAAGTAAATTGTAACAAAGTTTATCTTAAGCTGAAATTATTTTGAGGAAAAAATGCATACGTTTTGAATTTTATTTTGTTTTACTTATTTATAACAATTAATATTTACAACAATTTAATATTTACAACAATTTTCCTAGTTTCGATTTTTGTTCCATGCGTCATATTGTTTTGTATTTATTTCATGTATTTTATGTATTTCTCTTATTTTTATACCAGATGGTCATACGAAGTAAATCATCAATGTCGTTTCCTTTAATTGCTTTTTTTAGAAGCAAATTGAAAAAATCGCAGCGGTGTCTTTTCTAAGGCATCCGGCAGCCCAATAAAGAAAGATACTTTTAATAATAAAATTATTATAAAATATATGTTTTTGTATTATATTTCTATTTAGGAGCTTAATGTGCAGAAAAAGTTTTGTAATGATGAATCAGAATGACCTACCTAGATTGACTGATTAATTAACTGATTAACTCTATTCCCAGTAAACCACAAAATTAAACGTAATAACGTAATTAAGACGTTAATATTACGTGATAGATGTTACGTCAAACATGGAGGTTACGTAACTTAGAAGACACAAATGCGTCTCTATTTCCGCCTCAAAAGCTTACCGACCTGTCACGTAACGCGAATACGTAATGGTTTCGGTTTTGTTACGTTTCCAAATTGGCGGAAAACTAGTTAAGCTATATAAAAATATATAGAAACAAAATTCCTAAAAATGCCTATGTAAATGTCTAAGTCTTTAAAAAAAATCTATATACCCCAAGGAATTCTGGTCATAATTTCGATAGTGTTTGCTGCTTGTGCCTGTACCATTGGATGCATATCTGATAGACAATTTTGGAGATTTGTTGCAAGATTCGGTGCTGTTATCATTCTCCTGCTTCCTTCGCTGTGACCTCCAAGAATACCTGTACAACATGTTTGCACAATTAAATTCGTTTGACAATAAATATTAACTTGCAAAAATGAATATTAAATATGCATTCTACGTACGTGTCCAGAACAGAACATGATTTTGGTTAGAAGATAAACAAGCAAACTTATTTATTAAAAATATTTTTTTGTAAAAAATAACATTTATAATGTGGCGGGATTAGATCACAGAGTAGCGTTCCCGACTCAGACGCTTGAGGTTCTGAGTTCGAATCCCCGGCAACAATTTGAAAAATATTAAGTAGTTAATTTGGAATTATGAGAGAATTATGAAATGTAATAACGTATGAAGATCAGAATCATGTATGAAGATTAGAATGAGAATTAGAATAAATGAATTAAATTAGTCGAAGGAGTAAGAAGAGCTTAGAAGATGAAATGAATGGATAGTGTAGAGAAGAAAGAATCAAGATAAGAGAAAAAGTATAAAGAAGAATAGGATTATATGAATAGAAGGAGATAGTGTAAAATTGAAGATGGTATAGAATGTGAGTGTATAGAAGAAATGTTGTAGGTGGCTAAAAGCTCGACTAAGCAAGGTCAAAAATAAATGACGAAAAAAACGTATGATATTGCTTATTTGTTTATCAAACAAGTATAATTATATCATTTTATAACAAAAAGCTGAGAGAGATAGCATGAGTAAGAGTACGAGTAAGCATTATCGTGAAATAATTATTCCAAATTCAAAAACTAAATATATATTATAGTTATTAATCACCTGAAAAATTAATTTTATACATTACCCAGAACAAACAATGCGCGTTCCCGGAACATACGAATCCTGGTGAGTCAAAAGATCAGTAAATCTATGATGAAATCAAAATTCTATGAGCTGTGGTAACATAAATAAAATCGAATACTATTTATGATGTACCTGGGAACTATATCAAGCCTAAATGCCTCGAATGCCTTTTCGGGATTTCTTAGTAAATCGGAGAGAGTAGCTAAAGTTTTTCTTGGCGTGGTACAATCCTTGCTATGGAGATTTCTTATCTTAAATAAAATAAGCGTTGTTAAAATATTATTTCTCGCGCGTTTGATCTTTATATTTTAGAAAATTGTGCTATATTTCATTAGACAGTTTGGAAGCTAATAAATAAATGTGCCAAAATTTTATCTATCCATCAATCCCTATCCATTGTTTTTAATCAATTCAAGAACTGCATACGTTATCATATTTTGCTATTGATGAAATTATATGATAATATACAGTTTTACTCCATTTGTCAAACTTTTGACATAATACTATTCTTTGTTCGAAAAAACTATTACTTTAGATAGGTATATACTCGTACATAAATCTTTTGATGCATCATAATTCATGTAACTTTTATCGAATCTGTTTTGAAATAATTATTTCAAGGGCAAGGAATTTTGACAATCGCCTTGACCGAATTTTGGCCAACGGTTCTTAACTTTTGAAAATTGATCCATGATCTAACTAAATAAACTAATAAACTAAATCTAATCTATCTAACTAAATATTCGTAACATATTTATTATCACTCTAACTGATAATTCTGAAGAAACGGTAGACCTATGAAACTGGTCATGACAGAAAAGCGGGTGCATCAAAGCGAATTATTATTGAATTATTTGAATGGATTGTATTTATTTCAAGGATTAAATTTAATGCAATAATTTTGTTTTAGTTGTTATATCAAATTGTGTCTCTGAAAATTCGATTAAGGAGGAGTTATTTTTATTTCTTATTTAAGTTACCAATACATAATTTATTTTAATTTCTTCCTTCATATATGTAAAGATAATACTAAATTTGTGAATCTAAAGAAGCGAAAGAAAAATAACTTTATTTTGAAAAAATTGATCGACAAAGCATTGGGTGTACCTAAATGAAAATTAAAAATATTTAGTAGGAAGTATTTCAATTGGCTTCGCTTTTTATGCAGATATTACAGGTAAATAGACACTGACCAGTTTTGGTATAGCCAATGTAGAAATGCTTGCGGTGCTCTTGTGCAATCAGTTTCAGGTGCAAATTTATAAGGTGTCGGACAAGGTTTGGCTAAGAACGGTGGTTCC
>NW_020537861.1:0-15640 GCF_003426905.1 Ctenocephalides felis | reverse complement strand
ATTAATTGAGCATTTTCTAATTAATTGAGTAACTAATACTAAGGTGACGCGACAGCACACGAAAAAAGACGGTTGTTGATTGTAGCGTTACGGTGGTCGAGGGGTTAAGGTCGTAGCCTGTCACGCGGCGGACCGGGTTTCGATTCCCGGTAAGGGTAAAAATAGTATGTAAGCGAAATTGTAGGCGTAAGATAATAAATGTTTTAGGCGGTTAGATATAAGTGTAAGGATTGAGCGGTATACGATGTGGTGGTAAAGGAACGTACGATATAGTAGTTATAAGGCGTATAACCACGTCGTAAAATGTAATGTTTAGGTATGGGTTAGGTATAGGTGATACACATACGCGAAAAGAAATTCATGATATCGTATAAGAATTGCGAATGTTATATAGATTTAATTTATAAATATTCTTTCTTCTAAACAAATATTTAGTTTTCTGGTTAGTTTTTTGACAAAGGCAGGGCAAAAGTGCAAGAAATGCCGATTTAGTTTTTGAGTCAACGGAGCATCTGGTTTAAATGATTCAAAAAACATTTTACATTTATTTACTGAAGGAAGAAGTGATTAATTTTTTGGGCAGGTCCAATAAAAAAAGTAAAATATTCTTTGTTAAAAATATTAAATATCGGTACGAAAATTTCTAGCAATTTGCCTTAAGGCACGCCATGCACCTCTAGTTTAGTCTTATATTATAAAAACAAAAAGTTCAAAACCATCGGAATCGAAAGGTGAAAGTTTTTTAGGTAAATTTGATTATCAATCAACTTTATTTATACTAAAATAATTATTAACTAGTAGGGTGGGTGGCATCGTGCCTTAAGGCAAATTGCTGGAATTTCCTGTACCGCTACGAAATGTTCGAGGAATACTGAATGTTTTCAAATAGATTGTTATAAATATTGTAACATTGTCTAATATTTTATATAAACTTTATATTATATAAACCGAATTGCAAAGTTGAAATCATTTGTAAAGTATATTAGAACTATAGTCAGAATTAAAATTAAATCTGAATTATTTTCGATATACAAAAAATAAAAAAAAAAAAAAAGTTTTTTCCAAAATCAATTATTTTGTTAAGACAAGCAGAAAGTTCTTTGTATCAATTAAATCGGACGCTTAGTTCTCTCAAAAACTGCCATTTTTGTACATTTAGCTTCGTATCTTCGAAATGGCTGGGCTTGCCTATGCGAAAAACGAATAACCACTTCTCCCAATTATTACTAATTGAATGTATTTAGATCATTCAAATCGGAGCACCGTTCTCTCAAAAACTCGATATTTTTATTTTGCACTCTTTGCTCTTTATCTCCGTAACTGCGTGGACCTGCCTTTGCCAAAACCTAATCAGCACATCTCTTTATCGATAGGAATCGAATGTTTTTTGAACCATTCAAATCGGTTGATCCGTACGCTCGAAAACGTAGACGAAAAATTGTATCCATACATAAATACACACACACATCCATTTTTTTCTGAGGTATGCCAAAATGTTTAGAAACCTTCAAAACGTCGAGAAATGTAAAAATTTTCAATTCCGATTTTCGGCCCATTACAATAACTTACCCTACGGGAAGATAATAATTATGCACGATTTTCCGGGGCCAAGCGAATTCATTTATATTTTTTACCATATTAAAGGCATCAGTTTTTTATTTGTTACGCCCTCACAAAGTATTTCCTTCTTAGTATCTCACTGTCAGTAGAAACTTCAATTCCTTGTATCCAAGAATCATTTATCTCCATGTACAAATAGTAAAAGTTATATTTGATTTGGACGGCTTCATTTTATTGTCGCTTGGGTTTTATTCGAATTTTAAAGATTTTTGCCGCTTTGGAGGTGCACTTTTCACGTTGTTTTGTTACTGTAGTAATTGAAAATGTTTGCCGCCGGATATGCGTGTAATGCAACTTCTTGTTACGATGGATTTTATAGTCAGAGAGTTGGCGTCAGGTAGATTAAAATATTCAGACAGGTGAAAATTAGTATTAAATGGTTAGTTGAAATATGAAATAAGTTAAGTGAAAGTTTGGTTAAAGTGGATGCATGCACAGTGCATACAAAGTGATTATTTCACTCAAGAATTTAGTATTTCAGAATTTAATCTAACAGTTTTTACGATTAACATTATTTTGAAAATAATGTTTTTATTTAGAAACTTGAAGTGATGACTAAGATTTGTTTAAAAATGACTTTTGAGCTTGAGACAATGACCAACTAGTTCCGGATTTGATCCCAACCTCGCCCAGCTTGATGTTATATAGTATGACAGAATATTTTTATTTGAGGTTATACATCTTAAATATAATGTCAAGTAAACATTTTGTGGTCATTGCTGCGAATAATTTATACTTATCACTAATAAATATATATAACTAAAAAATTCAGTGTTAACCACAAACACGTTAGTTTTGATCTCAGCTAAAATTTATAAAAAAGGGAAAGGAATTAATTTTGTAGCATGTTCTATAATAAAAATATTGTCAAAAATATTCATATTAATAATTATCATATTAAGTTAAATTGCACATCAAGAAAACTGTATGCAAATTTATAACTTCTGAAAAATAAATTGTAAAAAAAAATTGTTTAATTTCTCATATCGTTACTTAATTTCTGAACAATATGTTAGTAATAAGACAAAATCTTGATATTCCCGAAATCGTATGCTGGTGCACCAACTATTACCGTATAACCAACGACTTTTAATCTTTAAGTGACACTTGACAAGATAAATGCGCGAACACTGTGCTTAATGCTATATTATTATCTGTGCAGATTTTCTATTACTATTATAGCGCCTGAATAGCTATTTGCCCGTAAGCTAGATCAATTTATACTAGTCGAATAAAATATTGAAAAGCAACTATGTATGTTTTACATTATGTTTTGAAAGCATTCGTCTTCTCCAAAGAAAATTGTCTAACATTGATTAATATGTAGATTTAGTAAAAGTAAATCAATTCTAAATGGCTATTTCGACGTTTTTTAAATCGAATGCCTCCAACATACAATCTCACGCTGTCGAGTTTTTGCTTCATTTAGAGAAAAATTTCTTTCAATCAAAAAAATCATTGTGGATTAATTTGACGTTTTGGAGTTTACACCTAATTTAACTTCTCTCAAAAGTAATCAACGAAACCAGGGAAGTTTAGTTTTTTGGCATTAATTAAACCGATCTATGTGTGTGGTAAATAGTTTATAAACGACGACTGTTTACTGGGCGAAAAAAACAGTTGAAAAGCTTAAGATTCATTTTTGTAAATATGTACAGAAGTTGTTTTGTAATTTTAAGAGCATGTACTATCTTTTATTTTATATAAAAAAATACTGAAGTGAACTAATTTTTTAAAAAATGGTGTTCACCGTTTTTATTATTTTTTTCATAGCAAAGGCTCATATTGAGTGTCCTTCTTTGGGTTGCATTACATTTTTATCTATAATAACTATATTAGATTTGACCTGAATTCTATTAATTTGATTAATTTGATATAAAATAACATCAATATTATTAATTCAAATCAACGCCCCCTAAGAGCTTAAAAAGTTTTTTTCAATCGGCGGGGAATATCACAAAGCACAGATGCTTTTTAAATCGCCTCATTACATCGAATGATATATATTAGTTTGTCGAAACGTTTAGAATATATTACAATAATACG
The DNA here is from genome assembly GCF_003426905.1 of Ctenocephalides felis. NCBI lineage: Eukaryota > Metazoa > Arthropoda > Insecta > Siphonaptera > Pulicidae > Ctenocephalides > Ctenocephalides felis. Next base: position 11,974 of record NW_020537861.1, on the reverse strand, counting down.
TAAGACGACATATGGATGACTAGATTATATGTAGTATGTCTTACTTACCAATAAAAAAATATTGGGACTAACTGATGTATGGGATATTTCAATTTTTTTCATTACTGGGTTGGATAGTGCAGTAAACGGAGAGGAAAAAAGGGTATAACCTCTGAATTTTTTTACTGTGCTCCGAATTGAATGAAATTTTGGAATTATGTTCATCTTACCCTCAAGTTCAAAAGTGAAAACAATTCGGGTTGCGCCATCACCCCCCGGCGGGATGACACCCCCTTTCAATTGTGTAATTACATTTTTTCAAAATAACGTCGGAAATCGATAGAAGAACTAATTATAAGAAAAAAAATGTCTTCTATAGTTTTTCAAAAAAACTAATACTTTTCAAGTTACTGGCCACTAAAGATTCATATATTTTTGGCGTTTTTCTTCGTTTTTTTGCAAATATCTCCTAAAATATACATTTTAACGGAAATCATGTAATGAACAAAATAATGTCAATAAAAATTTTAATAAATCGGCATTACATAAAGTGTTCTAGGAAAAATATTAAGCAAGATTTGAAAGAGCAAAGTCGTTTTTTATTTCGTTCAAGATTTAATTGTTGTATTAAAGCCATCTAGTGTCGAGGTTTTACATTTTATGCATTTCGGTGAAATTGGGTTTTATAGTGCTCAACATAAGCTTTAAATGAGTGCTGTTACAAGTTTTTGCGTGTAAAATGAGTGAGCTATCATTCAAATAAGAAGCATATACGAAGTTTTTTTCTTTCAAATCATATGGTTTAATGAGCGCCATTTCCACCAGAATTAAAGTAATTCACATTCCATCTAGAATTCACTTCATTATAGACATCTTGATGGATTCTAGCAGATTCACTACTTTAGTACAAACTATTTTCAGAAAACTCACAATTTTATAAAAAACTTTTTTTTCCAATTTGCGCCGCCGCGCAGTCTTTAAACATTCATAACTCTGTCAATTTTGTGTGAAAGAAAATAATAAAAAAAACAAAATAAGCCAGAAAGATCCCTTGATTTTTATCTATATGCTTTTATACGTTCTTTTTATTTTTTGAGATATAATGAAAATAATTTCGATTTTTAAAAAATTGGAGAAAAAGTTTTTATAAAATCGTGAGTTTTCTGAAAATAGTTTGTACTAAAGTAGTGAATCTGCTAGAATCCATCAAGATGTCTATAATGAAGTGAATTCTAGATGGAATGTGAATTACTTTAATTCTGGTGGAAATGGCGCTCATTAAACCATATGATTTGAAAGAAAAAAACTTCGTATATGCTTCTTATTTGCATGATAGCTCACTCATTTTACACGCAAAAAACTTGTAACAGCACTTATTTTAAAGCTTATGTTGAGCACTATAAAACCCAATTTCATCGAAATGCATAAAATGTAAAACCTCGACACTAGATGGCTTTAAATACAACAATTAAATCTTGAACGAAATAAAAAACGACTTTGCTCTTTCAAATCTTGCTTAATATTTTTCCTAGAACACTTTATGTAATACCGATTTATTAAGATTTTTATTGACATTATTTTGTTCATTACATGATTTCCGTTAAAATGTATATTTAGGAGATATTTGCAAAAAACGAAGAAAAACGCCAAAAATATATGAATCTTTAGTGGCCAGTAACTTGAAAAGTATTAGTTTTTTGAAAAACTATAGAAGACATTTTTTCTTATAATTAGTTCTTCTATCGATTTCCGACGTTATTTTGAAAAAATGTAATTACACAATTGAGAGGGGGTGTCATCCCCCCGGGGGGTGATGGCGCAACCCGAATTGTTTTCACTTTTGAACTTGAGGGTAAGATGAACTAATTCCAAATTTCATTCAATTCGGAGCACAGTAAAAAAATTCAGACCTAAAACGCTCCGTTTACTGCACTAGGAATGAATTTTTGTTGTTTTAATTAATGTACTGTAGAATTGATTTATAAAATTGGGTTTATATATTATATAAATCTGAGGATAGTGAATGTGAGGTTATTTAAGAAGTAGCATTTTAATTATTAAATCAAAAATTATAGAGTATTTATAAATAGCAATCGAAGAATGAATAAAGTTATCTCGTATTTGTATATGTTTCTTATTACAATTATATTTAACAGGTGCATAATATAATCACCGTCAAAAGATATTTTTGGATGATTTTATTTATTATATCATTAATAAAAAAAACTTTTATAAACAATTCAAAGTATTTTAACACTTCTCATTGAACTTGAAACAAGCGTTAATAAATAAATAATGTCGAAAAATAAGCAGATTAATGACTAAATATATAGTTTTGAATTTTTGTGAGCTATATGTGGATTTAATATATGGATTTCTTATTATGACAAGCTATGCAGTAATATGTCGATTGTATGATTGAATTTTTACGCCATGTTGGAAAACCTATATCGCACATGGAAGTTAAAAAGAAGTGAAAATATTTTTGTTTGATTGAATTAAATATTTAACCAACATTCAGAATTTTTTTACTGTGGTTTTGTTGCTTAATAGGTGAATAATAACAATATCAAAGATAATGAAAAATTATTTTCAAATGGTGTTACTGTGAATATATTCACATTATAAACCAGCGCTTCGTAGAATTTACCACAATTTAAAAAAAAGCGGCAAAAAATCATTTAGCCTATACCAATATTTCAAACAATAAGGTCGTCTATGTAAACAAGATCTCTTCATTACTACGTCATTCACACTTTATTTTGACGAACCGTGGATCTTCAAAAACATGTTGAATCGCTTCCACTTGTCAACAATCACGCCTCGACTTCTGAAGAACTCGTCAGTTATCCCACAGCCCTGTCAAATCAAATTCAGTTCACACATCCCTTATGACATGCCTTGTGAGATCTTTGGAAAAAATATATCATTGCATCGGTCACATAATTATAATATGGCTGAATAAATAATTCTTGTCTAAGAGTTCAAGAATTCGAAGCTATTATAATATATAAGCATTTTTGGCAAGTGCAGTCGTTGGAAGTGCACTTTTAGCTTATCTTTAGTTTGCTAATAGAAAAAAAAAACTTAATAAAATAAGATATCAAATTCAGTTTATTAATGTATGAATATTTGAAAAAAATAATATTGATCTCGATACATGCTTCTCTTGTGCTTTTAACAATATGGTTGAATAATACAATTGGCTCTGATATTATCCCTTGTCATCAATGTTAATTTTTGGTAGTTTTCTTTCTTGGAAATGTGTTGCCTACGTAACAAACGACGCTTATCAAAGGCGGGTCCTTTTGAGGAGTAGGTTTATTATCTAATTTGCAACTTGGGCGGTAGGTTGTCTCTCTATCCCGCTAAAAGTATGTTAATATACTTTTGACTAAATATTTTGAAATTACAGTAGATTCCGCTTAGTATGCCGTGGAACGTATTTTGGTCTTCGTATACAATTTTTTAGGAAACAGTCAGGCATAAAGACATTTTTTAAATTCATATGTAGCTTTTAATGACAAATTCTTAACTAAATTATGTCCAGTTAAAATGACCGATTTTTTTAAAAAACAAAGACAGATTAAACGTTTTTAACAATTTTGTACTGTTCTTGTAGTTTTTGTTTTTATAATTATCGCTCGATAGTCCGGAATTTTTGGTGGTACGGCACCAAGCGTTTTCCTATTTATATAAAATAGCTTTTTATCAGAATGCTTTATATTGCGACTGCTTATTATGACAATTTTTACGCCTTTTCGATGACATACTAAACGGATTCTACGGCATTTTAAATATTCGTGCTGATTGATTTATATTTTCCGTCATTCACTTTTCCATTATCACTAAGGTGACCACATTTTTCAAGTCAAAATCGGGACGGCAATTTTTTGTTATGCTAATCCGGAACGGGGTGATGGGCCTATGCTAAATAACTAAAATGTGATGTTAAAATAATAAATACTATTTAAGAATACAATAAAAATCAGTTTTTTTTAATGAATCTTCATTCAAGAATTACTATTAGAGATTACTTTTATTCCATTATATGTTATATAAAATCTCATAATAGAAATTGTTCAATTTTATGCAAAATTAACTAAAAAAACTAAAAAAATACTGCTTATGTCATGTGGTCAGAAAGTTAGTTTTCATAATTTCTGCTAATTTTGATGAAATTGGAATTGATACTATTAATGTGAGAGACCATAACGTATTGATTCATTCTCTTTTTAAACGTATTGATTGATACGTATTGACAAGCATACTCGTTGTCTTAAAACAATCTGAAAATGATATACACCATGTTGCAATTGTAACATAATATATATCATTTTCAGATATTTAATGGGTCATTGTAATTTTATTATGAAGTAATTGCGAAGATTCAATTCAAAACCACTTTTTGGAAACCCGGGACAATCCGAGACAAAATATCTAAATCCTGCACAAATATTGCATTTAAAAAATTTCGGACATAATTTGGAAATCTGGGACTGACCCGGCTAAATCGGGACGTATGGTCGTCTTATAATCACACATTATTTCATTTACACAATTTAATTTGCAGTAACATTGTGTATCTATGTAATTTATATGATTAGAAAAATCATACACTATAATATCTCATACTTACGGCAGCAGTCAGTGCACCAACCGCGGCTGCTTCTTCGGCCTCTTCAGGCGAGGCGATGGCAGCCGCCTGCTCGGCAGCCAGAACCGCCGCATCGAACGTGCATATAGTTTCAGCGTGTACGAGACACTCGACCGCATCCACAAGCTCACTTCGAATTTCCTGACGCATAGAACTTGTAACGTCAAAAGCGGTTGCACTCGCTCGTAACACATCATCTTTGTGATGCAACAGCTGTAATTCCATGTTACTTCGACTCTTGCCGAAACATTTTGATACTATTTTCTATAATGAAATAACTATTTTAATAAAACATTTTGTATTCAATATTAAAGTTATCAAGCAATTTTAAATAGGTAGATTTGTTTTTGTTGCCTTTTTGAAATTATATTCAGTCTAATTGAATTGGTTCTTGCTGAAAGAAAGTAGAAGAAAGTTTATGAAAAATTATGTGTAGTTCTAATCCTTAGGCTTCATTAAGTGGTATTCTAGTGTAGAGGTATGAAATTAAGGTGATTTTTAACTTTTTTTATAATTTATATATTATGTTTATTTACGTTACAAGAGCATAGAAAACTTGTGGTGTATGGCATTGTGCCTTAAGACAAATTGCTGGAGCTTCCCGTACCAAAAATTTTTGAAAAAAGATTAAATGATTTCGACGAATTTGTATCCGCACACACATACAAACACATACATTTATTTTTTTCTAAGGCATGCCAAAATGTTCAGAAACCTATGAAACGTAAAGATATACAAACATTTTTATTTTAAATTTTTTGCTATTACTATTACTATTACTTCCTACGGGAAGGTAAAATGTAAAAACAAAAAAGTTGCTAATTTTAAAAATTAGCAGTTGTTAAAGTGGGAAATACCAAGAATGACACGTGACCATGCACGCGTTTGCAGCCCTCTTAGTAATCCGAAATGAAAAAACAAGAATATTAATCTAGAATCATGTCGCAATGGCATATACTAGGATTAATTTAAAATATTTTATTGTTGGCGACATTTTACGTTTCACTTTGTTTTTACAAATAGTAAAAATTGAAATTAGGGGATTAAGCTAATATATGCCAGAAAGTCAATGAAGGATATTTTCTGGAATTTTCAAGTATATTAGTTCAGTAGAACTTGAGAAATCGTGGACATCGTATTGAAAAAGACAATTCTGAGAAAAACGCGATTACAGTTTCGCACATGGAAGGAATCAGAAGAGTATTATCGCGGTCAAACAGCTGTATCTTCGAAAATAATTCTAATTTAAAAAAATCCTCCCGTACACATTTTTATATAGCTAAGCTTTGAAAATATGATTTTTTTTATTTTCTGCACTAGAATCAGAAATTAGAAATTACTGCAATATATTTAAAATATACGTTAATAGATTTAAAATTCAACATGTTAATTAAATTAATATTTTTTAACTATTATTATTTTATCATAAGATTTTTTTCACAAACCTTTCTCTTTTCTATAATTTTCAATGTATCATTTTGATTTATCTTTTTATAAAAATCAATTTCTCGCTCTGCTCTTTTATCAAATCTTTGCAGGAATGATGGTCGTATCATGGGGCACACTTCCTCACCAGGAATGGTTACATCTGTGTCTGTTGCCGGTTCGAAATCACTTTCTGATAACTTTGATGATAGATTCATAGGCAATTCGTTCGGGAAGTCGAAGTCCGACGTACTGGATAATGTAGAAACTTGCGAATCAGCTCCACCTCTCAGTGCGTTAGGCGACCGAGATATGTTTCGAGTTCTGTTTAAAGTTTCTAAGGGACACTTGGGTGTCGCGCCAGAATAACTCAAGTTTGCCTGATCTATATTATCATAATATTCTTGCCTCGGTGATTTGTACAAGCCGCTATCAAGCATGGCTTCAGGTACAGAGCCACTCCAGGAGTATTTTGTTAATTGGCTAGGAGTTTCGTAATCTGAGTAGTAAGGTGAGCCAGCACGTTCACATTCCATTTCTTCAGCTGTTAAATCAATATCGAATGGAAAATGTTGTATGGGTACATCAGGATTAGGTGTTGAAGTTGGACCAACAGCTATTTCATCCTTAAGGTATCCTGAGAATCTTTGATTTGCGTATTCAGGACCTAAAAATTTTGTTCGAATTTTATAAATTCAATTGCTGGGAATATAACTTGTGTAAATTAATTTTAATTTTCTGAATTTATTTTTAAAGTAAATTAATATTATTAACTAATGTCTTTAGAGTGAAAAAATGCGATTATACCTTCATAGGAAGTATTTGGTCTTGGCACAAATGGATGTAATCTTTCTTGTTCCTTCATGTCAAAATCTATTTGCGACAACAGAGTGGAGGTTGTCATTCTTTGCGATTGTCGCCCAAGAGATCCTGCAAACATCTCAGCTAACGGGCTTTGTCCCCAAGCTATGCTTTTGTCATCAATATCTGACCCATCTGTCGATTTAGTTGTGACGGTTTCAGTTTTTCGTGCTCTTATGGAAATATTCCCAGCCTCTTTAGCTCTATGTGCTAACAGCACCTTAAAAAATAACAATTGTGTAAATTATATATATATATATATATATATATATATATATATAGATTTATTTATTTATACTTGACAAATATGATATAAAGTTTTATTCTTTATCAAAAAAATATATGATCGAATTATTCTAATATTGCAAATATATCGCATATTCTCACTTCCATTCTTCTTCTTATTGCCTCTGCTTTTCGCATTTTTTTACTAGCCTCGTTTTCACTTTCCAAATCTGTGATATCAGGCACAACTAATTGGCCCGCTGGTGCTGAATTTTCATTACCCTGCATTGAAGGACAAGTGTTTTCCACATCGGCCACTTCTTCTTTTGGACATGAATAAGTGTTTGAAGCATAATTTGGATCTCGATCAAGAGTTTGCGTAATATTCATTGGCTTGGCCGTATATGTAGCGTTGTTTGATAGAGGGCAAACATTATATGTTGCGTTGTTTGATTGAGGGCAAACATTATATGTTGCGTTGTTTGATTGAGGGCAAACATTATATGTTGCGTTGTTTGATTGAGGGCAAACATTATATGTAGCGTTGTTTGATAATGGACAGACATTTTCTGCATTTTGAAGTTCGGCTGGAGGCTCGAAATAAAATGATGTTGTATAATTCGGTTCCCATCCATAAAATTCGGTTACGCCCATATCTATCATTTCCGGAGGCGATTCATTGAAATTATTTATGGGTGTCCTTTTCCAATAAGAATCATCGAACCCCTTGTAATATGAACTTTCCGGCAAGGAAAATGTATTATCTCTGCGATTTGTTATGTTTCGCGGTGTTGGCGGAGATATTCCAACTAAATTATTAGGCGCCCAATCATTTGGACATGATACTGCCAACTCAGCTGGACTATAGTATGGCAAATTTCCTCGAGGGTTAACGGGTGACACCGATGAATAGTATGGACTAAATCTATCAGTGACGTTTCCTCTCTGATAAGGAGTCGATTGTAACTGAGCATTAACAAAGTCATATGTGCGGTTGGGCTGTTGTGGAGCAAATGATCTGTCATAATCATCCGACATTGTGTTATCCAACCATTGTTGAACATCATCAATATCTGAACATGGATCTCGTCTACAAGCTGATTCTGCATTTGCAGCTTTCATAGCTGGTCTCAATCTTTGCATGTTAGGAGGACATTTAATGACAAATGATGTGTCATCTTCATAACTTTCTGCATTAGGACTTGCAACCGCATAAGTTCTATTGGCACGTTGATCTGGTGTTTTAGATTTTGCAATTGCATAAGTTTCATTAGCACATTGATCCGTTATTGGAGGACTTCTTCTGGGAGTAGATTCTGGACATGTTCGTCGCGCATTGTATTGTGTTCTATACTGGAACTGTCGCATGTTATCGGGACGTCTGATAGCAAATGAGTCATCCTCAGGAGAAATATTTTGTTGTTCGCACGGTTGTGACTGTCTTCCACTACTTTCATTATAATCGTCAAGAAAAGAACCCATTTGATTCGGCCGTTGTGGAAAACGTCTATTATTTTCTGCCGGGCGTCTTATAGCAAATGAACCATCCTCAAGAGAAATATTTTGTTGTTCGCACGGTTGTGACTGTCTTCCACTACTTTCATTATAATCGTCAAGAAAAGAACCCATTTGGTTCGGCCGTTGTGGGAAACGTCTATTATATTCTGTCGGACGTCTGATAGCAAATGAGCCAACCGCAGGAGAAACATTTTGTTGTTCGCACGGTTGTGGCTGTCTGCCACTACTTTCATTATAATCGTCGAGGAAGGAACCCAATTGATTTGGCCGTTGTGAAAACATCTATTATATTTTGCAGGTTGGCAAATTTTAAATTCTTCTTGATTACACACTCTGCTTCTTGGCACTCGTGCCGGAATTCTTGTATATTTTGCTGGTTGGCGAATTTTAAATTCTTCTTGCGCACACTCTCTAATTTTTGGCGCTCGTACCGGAATTCTAGACTTTGGTGGGTTTTTTGGTTTTTTATTAATGACAAAACTTGCACTGGTCCGATTTTCTACGATATTACCCACAATACGTGTCTAAAAAGAATATGAACAAATTACATTTGATATTTTGGAAGCAAAGTATATAAAATAATTTATTATTAATTTTTATTTTTACATATTAATTATTATTAATATTAAACCATTAATTAAATTATAATTATATTAATAATTTTTATTTTACAAAATGCATTTAATAATTTACCGACGTTTGATCTGGTAATACTTCGCATAATATTTCTTCTTCATCATTCATTGACGCTTTAGATGGGCAAGTGGGACTAATTTCCTGACAGCCATTTTGGCCTCCTGGCAACCTTACTGCTCTGGTGTGTGTTATTCCACTAACATTGTTCTTGAAATAAATATTTTATTAATGTTCTGTAAAAATTGTTTCGTAATTTTGATAATTATTTGCATCTAATCTACATCTGATATTGCATATATTTAATAAATCTATCTAGTTTCAAGGCACTATGCATGGTATTTGCATAAAGTGAGCTGTAATATAAATAAATGATTTACAGAACCATTTAATTTTATATTTATGAAATTATACAAATATTTTTTGGTTTTTTACAAAGTTATCCTTAGATATGTAAATAAATTTATGCGATCGGAGTAATATATAAAAGTATTTATCAAGTTAATATTCATGATTTTTTTTATATTTTAATATTAAAATGTTAGTATTTAATATTAAAAACAATTCAAAGACTTACATTCCTACCTTTGGGCGCTTATCGAGACCAGTTCATTTTGCCAAGCGCCTGAAGCTCGGTTATTTGCCATTTTGATTTTACTGAATGATTTTTTTGAATGCCGAAGCAAAATCCCATATCGTTTGGAAGCACATTGGAGAAGTTATGAACGGTTAATCATCTTTGAATTTTTATATACTCTGAATTTTGATTTTTTATAAATGGTATTTATGAAATTTTTTTTTGAAATTTGACTGTCATCTTATTTTTATGTAAATGCATTTGTTTCATATTACTTTGATGACATATATTACATATTGAAATAAATTAGCAATTTTGTTTTGAATATTATTACTGATTGTGACTTCTGATTACTGATTTGTAATGTGCAAGGAAATAGTAGTTTTCTCGTTCATACGTTCTCGGTTCATTTCATCATAAATACATTGTAATATAATTACAAATAATATGTCTAATAGTGCTAGGTCAAAAATAATTATATTTTAGCATACATATGATTATCCATGTTTATTATAAAAACGTGTTTCTATAGTTGTTGTATAATAAACCTATCGCGATACTGAGCTTGAACGGGACAATAAAATTATTTTTCAACATTGGATTTGATTCAAACCACAAGAGATAAATTGTTTTAGAACAATGTTTTTAGGTCTATGTGATTTTAACAAAAAATGTAATTCACTAAGATTCTTGCAAAATCAGTAAGGAAACTTGTTTACGACAAACTCTTTAAAAGATATTCTCAGAATGATTATTAAATCAAATTTTATTTAATCAAAACGTGAAACATATAACTTAGAATTAATTGGAATGTTTATTTTCGCAATGCCTTTGATAGCTAAGTAAATATGGAAATTATTCGTTTTTTCTTCAAATCTTGAAAATGTCTGAACATGAATTTTCTACAAAATGCTGAGTCCAGAACTACTCAGAGCTACTTGTCCTAGTAGCTGTTTTTGGAGAACTTAATCTAATGTTTCACGAGGGGCAATCCATCGAATAACCATTCTTCTGTATATCTAATAGTTGTATTTTTGTTACAGCAATGCCCCCCACTTTTCACTTCTACTCCTGATTCACATTAAAATTTATATCAAAAGTATTAGACGATATATCGGTTTTTATTTATTAGAGGTGAACTACAGGAAGTTAGAAAGTGGATTTTTATCAAATACCGCCTGGCTTACGTAAGCAAAAATGAAAATGAAAATTTGGCCTATGCAAAGCAATTACTCTCGTTGGTTGTAAATGTTCCGCCGAAATTTATAGCCGGGCGTATTGCACGCATAAATTCAATGCAACTCATCAATCTATTTTTAAGCCATTTCTACCGACTGGACTACTAATAGTTCTAAAATGAACTCGTGTCGCAGTAGTCGCAGATGGCGGTGTGCCATGATTTTAGATTCCAGTAATCCCTGGACAGTCATTAACTGACAATGGTGTCTCTGTTTGGTTTTTAAACCAGCTGGCACTTTGTGAAACATGCTCTCAAAGGCTACGTTGTCGGCAAACGTTCCACTATATTTAGACTAATAGGGTAATAATGATTTGAAAATATGAATTAAGCAATCGGCACTTGTTTTTTTTAACTTCCCGAAGGAGAAGTTTTGTTTTTCAAAAAAAATCCGAATCGCTAATTTTATGTTTTCTCGACGTTTCAAGCCATTCTGAATCGAATGAGACCTAATTTGGAAAAAGTATGTATGTGTGTGTGTAAACAGATTTTTTGCCGTAAATCGACGTTTTCTCGAAAACGGCTGGACCGATTTCAAAAATTTAAAAGCCACTAGATGTATCTCGATGAGGACTATTGTTTGTCAGTTTGTGAGACGATCGGCCAAGCCGTTTCTTTATAAATCGAGGAAAAGTGAAAAAATTTTCGTCTACGTTTTAGCCCGCAATTCTGAATCGATTTTGAAAATTCAAGAACCGTTCGAAAGATATTGGTTGGTAATCGTGCTGATTAGTTTTTGGTAGAGATCGGCCTGGCCGTTTTCTTGTAATAAGTTTTAAAAAAAAATTCGACGATTTTAATATTTTTTTTTGCGGTAGATATCATAGTCTTCTAGATCATACTAAAATATTACCGACTTATC
>NW_020537860.1:0-22140 GCF_003426905.1 Ctenocephalides felis | reverse complement strand
TAAAAACTCTTAGTACAATATTAATTAATAATTTTTAATATTTTTTTGTTATACCGAATAGGCTAGAATCAGTTATATAAAAATTAAATACATTAAATTGTTTTTATACACTAAATATACTCCAATTGGACACTAAATACAATAAGTAACTAGTGCATGACACTGGTTACTTATATACTTATATGCCTTAAGGCAAATTGCTGGAACTTACCGCACTGAATACTAAATTTTTAAGAAACTTTTTTTGTAATTTTTTGAAAATTTTGAACTTGTTTTTGAAGTAATCGTTGCGTTGATGTTTTAGAGAAGAAATATCGAAGCATTATTAACATTGATACGGAACACCTAGTAATGTAAACAAAATTGATACTTGTTAATAAAATATCATATAATTTGATATGTAATGTCTAATGATCATTTCTGACCGCCAAATTGCATTTCTTTTTACTTTTTATTAATGGATCTCCGAAACCGCTGAATCTGCCTTCGAACGCTTAAAATTTTGCCGAAGTTAAATATAGTTCATTATAAAAAATAAAAAGCTTTAAAAAGATTCTACAAAACCCTTACGATTTCCCTAGCCTCTCTCACAATAACTCATTGTCAGTCAATTTTCCCAATTTATTCTATGTGCAGTATTAACAGTGTTCGCTCTATAATAGACGTTTCGATAATGCGCATTTTGGGACACAATGGCTGAAGGTTTCGCATTTTATAGCCCCCTTATCCTGATGTATAACGTGCAACATTTGGCTTATTTGAATGTATCACGCAGGACAATAAATAAGAAATATTGCTGGCACCACCTGAGCACTTTTTGCCAGCTTAGCAAAAGGGGGGCAAGGGATATTGTTGAAAACTCCACTAAAAAACGAAATTTATTTTGACAAGCAATTGGGGTTGTACAACATCGAACTCAATGGTACGAGGTAAAAGGATACAGGCCTATTCTCGGAAAAAGTCTTTTCTCGTGTTTTACTACATGTGCACGGTGAGATAAGATAAAATGTTTATGTTATATAAGATAATTTGTATAGATTTCACAATGTGTCAATTATAAAATTATTGTAAGTAGGTGATGTAAATTCACAGAAAGACGATAATTGATCTGATCAAGCAAGCTGAAAAATGTTTCACTTACTAAATTTACTTTGCACAGGATCGAATATTTGAGCAGTATGTGATTTTAATTACGCATTATAAGAAATAGGTCCAAGAAATGAAAACATAGTGGTGGCCAACCCTTACTATTTAGGTTATGAAAAGTAGATAGAAATTGGTCAATATTTTTTCCTGTAGTATAATCACCAGCACCACAAAACGAGAATTTTATATATGTAAAAATAGAAGCTATATAGGGCGGGGCATGAAAGTCCAATTTGACTTTTAGTAGGGCGAAACACCCTAGTGACGGACACCTAAAGTTATTTATAAGTAAATCAAAAATTATATTACGAAATGTTTATTAAATTATGATTTATGTTAGATAACAAAGTTAGAAAACAAACTAAATTACCGAAACCGCAATCATGAATAATGCGTTTTAAATAGAATGTCCGGTGCTTGGTGCCGTCCGGCGTTACGATACTTGTCCCTAATTGTACTGCAAACCAAACGTTACAACAAATAACACATATTAAACAAATAACTATCGGACAATGTTTAATAAGATTAATTGTAAAAACTGTGGGTAAAGTTGGAGAGTATCACTTAAAATAATTAAAATATCGATCTGGTTTGAAATAAACTTTTAATATGAATCTTTAAAGTATGTATTACAAAAATACTCATTTGTTCTTTAGCTTTTTTGATATTTTTTTTGTTGAAAAAAACATACTTTATCAATTTTTCAAAAATAGAGAGCAATGAGCAGCCTTTTCGACACACGACACTACTTATTTTTAGGGTAAAAATTAGCTTGTAAGGTTTTATACAGAGATGTTGATGTCGAAAATAGGCCTTGCTCTGAAGGATTGTTATTGCAGATAAAAACATTATAAATGCAAATTGGCAAATAACATCACACTTGATCGATATATAATTAAAAATTTATCAAACTCAACTTTTAATTTGTATACTTAAATCATTATTTAATTGCTTTAATATCGAGACCTAACAATAATTTATTTTAAAAAAATTACGCCCACGGACGTAATGTTATTCTCATGTAAGTTTATTTGAGGCGTCTACAAAAATTTCATATTCATGTCGTGATTTTTTATTTAAACGATGTATAAAATAAGTTGATTTTGTACAAAACTCTCCGCATTTGAGATCGTTAGGTTAATGACGTACATTGTCGGTGTTATGTATAAAGGAGATGATGTTCTTGTTTGCTTAACATGACAAATATTCTTCAAAATTTGATCGTAAAGAGATAAAACATATAAAATTATATTTCAATGGAATTTAAAAAATGATTCATAAATATATTAAAAAAAATCACATCACTCATATTGGTAATAAATGAGTTCAAGAGTAATAATGCATTAAAAACGTGTTTCTATTAAATTGACTAAAAATTCTAATTAGAGTGAATAAGGTAATTCTATTTTTCAAAAATCGAAAGCTAATAAATACAAATGTGATTTTTTAACTCGAAGAATACGTAGAGGAAAGACCCGTAACGCCGAACGGCACCTAGTGCCGGACACTCTATTTAACACGTATTTTTTAAGCGAGTATAAATCTTTCCATTTCAAAATACAAATGGAAGGGGCGCGGGGGGAAATTATTAGATCGTTTTAACAATTTTAGTTGATACCACTAAATGAACGAAGATGTCTGTCCCTTAGCGCCGAACACTAAGTCGTCCCTTAGCGCCGGACAGTAAACATATTGATATTTTTGTGAGAATTGACGTAATTTACTCTAATTATTTAATTTTGTTCTGCATGAGTGCTAACGGTCACTACATACCCCCATTTTTCGTATTTCCTAGTCAAAGAATGAAAATTTTATGTGATTGCTCCAGCTGAGAGCATCGGTGTGGCCCAGCCAAAAGATGGATTAATAGTGATTTGTTTTTGCAATATCGAAGAATATTCATCAAACACACATGTGCAGAGTGTGGAGATGGCTACATATGTGTTTAATGCAGGTTATTTTGAAATGTCCTGTACTAAGTGCCACTTTTTAAAACCATAGTTTGTGTTACCAATGTTTGATTAATAGTATTAATTATTTTTTGTCAAAGGTTGCGTTTTTGTTAATTTAGTATGATAGTTAGGGGGACTTCCCCCTATAAAAATTAAGAGCTTAATTCTCGAAAATATAACTATGTTAAGTTTTTGGTCTACTATGTGGAGTAATCGCATGAGTTGACAAAAAGTTCTGTCTTTCGTGTTTATTCGACTGTTTTACATAATATCAACTGCTAAAACTTAATCTCTTAAATGAAAATATATAAAATTAATTCGATTTGATGCATATTGTATTTATAACCTAAAATGACACATGCAAGAAGTCAAACTAATGTTATAGTTTGACATTTGTGACTAGGGCTTCCAACACCGGGATTCCGAGATCCTGAATACTGGGGTCACGGTCCATTTTTGTCCTAAATTATATAAAATACCAAATATTGGTATTAGTAGATATTTTGATGAAAATTTAACTTACGCAATATGTTTTACATATATCGAGCCAAGCATGGCACATCGACAAGCGGCGGTGTCGGCAATATAAACCAATTGTTCATATTTTACGTTTGATATCCAATGAATAGGTTCGTTCATAAGAATTATTATCTTGCCACGTGCATCGGTCATATCTAATTCCTTATCAATAGTTTATAAACTAAATATACAATCAACACGATAAAATTCAATATATTGTATATCCTTCTAGGAATCGATCAATTCATTTATTATTTTATTCTTATCAAAATTCAATATACACTAATAAAGGTAGACAAGGACACTATAATAAAATATATATTGTAAAACATAAATTAATAAATAGTTTAGATTGTTTAATTTTACAAATCAACATTTAATTTACAACTATTGTGTCATGTGGTGTGTGAATTATGTGAACTTGCTTTCTGGTAATTGTTACTAACTAGCTGTATCCCCGACTTCATTCGCGTGGAATTTAACTTTAAAAGCATATCAATTGGGTGGTCTGTAGCTAAAAAACAAAAAATACTAACTTAAAAATACATATTAGAAAAAAACGACTATCTACGTTACTAACAAAAAATTGTTCTATTTGTTCATTTGTGCGATTTGGATATTAGGTTTCTGAAAAAACATCATAGACATAGCTTTTTGACACATTAGTCACTGGTAATACGCGACTGCTCACAATAAGTGACTGGAAAAATAGATTAGGTTATGTTTTTTCTCTCTTTTTTAAATTTTATTTGGCCTCGCTTACTCTGAGCTTTTAGCCATCTACAACATTTTTATTTTATTTTTTATTTACATTCTAATTTTTATATCATTTTCAATCTATATATGTATCCTATTCTATACTCTTCTTAGTCATTTCTTCTTATTTTCTTCAATTCTTGCTCTTTTTCAAATTTCTAATTTTATTTAACATCTAGCTTCATTCCATTTTTTTCTTCATTCTTCTTCTTAATTTCAGCAAGTTCCAATAATTCTCTTCTTACTCCTAATACAATTCAGCTTTTATTAACTTCCCGTAGGGCAAGTTATAGTAATCGCAAAAAAATCGAAAATGAAAATTTTTTATATATCTTTACGTTTCAGAGGTTTCTGAATATTTTGGCATATCTTAGAAAAATGGATGTATGTGTGTGTGTGTGCGCGCGTATGTGTGTGTGTGTGTTCGAATACAAATTTTCGTCGACGATTTCGGAACACGGACGAAGCGATTTGAATAATTCAAAAAACATTCGCAATTCGATTCGTATTGATAAGGAGACGTTGGGGAAGGCAGGTCTAGCCGTTCCGAAGATATGGGGCAAAAGGTGCCAAAACGGTAACTCAGTTTTTAAGAGAACGGAGCGTCGGATTTGAATAATTCAAAAAACATTTTATTTGTATCAAGAAGATGAAGAACTGATCAAATTTTCATGAAGTCAGGTCTAGCGGTTTCGGAGATCTAGTAAAAAAAGTAAAAAAAAAATGCCATCTGGCGGTCAAAAATGATCATTAGACATATGTACATCAAATTATCAGATATTTGTAGAGATTTTAACAATAAGTATAGGATATTTCGTTTCCATGCAGTTCCATTCCATGCAGTACGATTGCTTTGAAAAAAATTCATAATTTCCAAAATATTTCAAAATATTTTTTTTTCAAAGTCTTTTTTTTCAGTAATTTTTTTTAAAAATGTTAATCTTTAAAAAAAAAATTTTTGGTACGGGAAATTCCAGCAATTTGCCTTAAGGCACGATCCCATGCGCCCCACTAGTTTGATTTCAAATTAACCACACATATTTTTTTCGTATATTCTAAGTCAATGACGGATTTGATCCGAAGATCCCTGTCGAACACGCTACCAAGTGAGCTATGCTAGCACCGCATTTTTCTTTTACCTTACTTCTATCTATGACTTTGTGAAAACTAAGTAAAATATCACATATTGCGCAAAAAGCGATAAACCGGTAGTACAATAAGAGAAAAAGCATATCCGAGACTAGAACTTGCAATTACATTTTAAACTTCCCATAATTAATTTCCAACTTCATGTCATGTATTTTATTAACAATCAGTAATCTCGATCTTGTTTGTTCAGAATCATCTGCGCGTTGGCGCGTGTTTCAGCCATTTTCGCTTAAAATAAAATAATAAGTAATGCATGAAAACGTACTAACTGAAGGAAAATAATTCAAGAGGTGAGCGTCTTTATTTATATTTCATCAACTGGCGTGTTTACATTAGCGAATCTCCGTTTTGTACAACGGCAAAGCCATTTGCACACCACGGTATAATTATTCTAAATTACTGATTATTATTATCAGCGTCGCTATTACGTAACCAAAATGCTAATAACGCTTACTGGTCTAATTAAAATTAATAAATGTTACCGAGTTTGCTTTTACAACGACATGTGATTTGATTTTTTCTTTATTTCTTAAAATTTATTACCACCGACTAACAAAATAAAACCGAAAGTAATAAATAAAAATTGAAAGTCTAGATCTAAAATAATATTACAATGTAAAGCATCAAAATAACAATAAAAATTTTGATAACACTAATAAATATAATTAACTTCCCGTGGGGTAAGTTATAGTAATCGCAAAAAAATCGAAAATGAATTTTTTTATATATTTTTACGTTTCAGAGGTTTCTGAATATTTTGGCATACCTTAGAAAAAATTGATATATGTGTGTGTGTGTATGTGTGTGCGGATACAAATTTTCGTCGACGATTTCGGGCACACGGATGAAGCGATTTGAATAATTCAAGAAACATTCGAATCGTTTTGATAAGGAGACGTGCTGATTAGTTTTTGGCGAAGGCAGGTCTAGCCGTTCCGAAGATATGGGGCTAAAAGTGCGAAAAACGGTAACTCAATTTTTAAGAGAACGGAGCGTCCGGTTTGAATAATTCATAAAACATCTATCAACTTCTTTTAACAAGATGAAGAACTGATCAAATTTTTACGAAGGCATGTCTAGTGGTTTCGAAGATCTAGTAAAAAAAGTAAAAAAAAAATGCCATTTGGCGGTCAGAAATGATCATTAGACATATGCACATCAAATTATCAGATATTTTATAGAGATTTTAACATTAAGTATAAATGTTGTTTACATTCCTATGGGTTCCGTACCAATGCTTATTCGTTAGACGGCGGCGCGGCGCATACACGCTTCGATATTTCGTCTTTATGCAGTTAATGCAGTACGATTGCTTTGAAAAAAAGTTCAGAATTTTCAAAATATTTCAAAATACACTTTTCTTCAAAAAGTCTTTTTTTCAAAAAAAAGTAAATTTTTTGTCAAAAATTTATAGTTTCTCAAAAATCTAATTTTTCAGATTAATTTTTTTTCAAAAATGTTAATCTTTAAAAAAAAAATTGGTACGGGAAGTTCAAGCAATTTGCCCGCACGGCACGATGCCATGCGCCCCACTAGTTAATTATAAATGATGATCTCACTGTATATCAAAGATGTTTTGATACAGAATTATTTTCTGAACAGTTTTTATAAACCAATTGAAATTTTATTTGCAAAAGTCAAATAAATTATACTTCAAATTAATATCGAGTATTATTTATTGTGATAAAAAAATAAAGATAATAAAATAAACACTCATTTAGATTCGGGCTCGCCCGTAGGTAAGCGGTTAAGTGAGATGGGATCTGAATCAGAGGTCCCGGGTTCGATACCCACTTCGAGCAGCCCGTGTTAGGCAGCAGTGACAACGATTTTCACTTGGAAATATAGATAGCAATATGTTTCCAAGTGAAAATAGCCCTCACGCGCATTGCTGCACCAATAAAAATTGTCGCCCTATTACAAAAATTGTAATAATAATTTATCATACAGAGATGTGACAACTGATTGGGTTGCCATCTGTCAAACAGACTAGTGTTAGGTCAAATCAGCACAACAGCTTATAGGACTACTGGATTCTGATTCAAAAAAAAAAAAAATAAAAATTCATTTACATTCATGTTTGAGCATAAATATTGCTCGGTTTCAAAATATGCAAGTTCTTTTAAATACAATTTCTTTAAAATACATATTATAAATGGTCAATTGGTTTGAAACAAAATTTACTATGCAATATACTAATAAAACTGTATTACATATATTAAAATGTATAAATAATGTCAATTCTGGAGAACTACTGCTAAATTAATGCCAGAAAAGTTAAAAGCATTTTTAACTTCCGTAGGGCAAGTTATAGTAATCGCAAAAAAATCGAAAATGAAAATTTTATATATCTTTACGTTTCAGAGGTTTCTGAACATTTTGGCATACCTTAGAAAAAATGGATGTATGTGTGTGTGTGTGTGTGTGTATGTGTGTGTGTATGTATGTATGTATGTGTGTGTATGTATGTGCGGATACAAATTTTCGTCAACGATTTCGGGAACACGGGTCAACCGATTTGAATAATTCAAAAAACATTCGATTCGTATTGATAAGGAGACGTGCTGATTAGTTTTTGGCGAAGGCAGGTCTAGCCGTTCCAAAGATACGGGGCAAAAAGTGCCGAAAACGGTAGCTCAGTTTTTGAGAGAACGGAGCGTCCGATTTGAATAATTTAAAAAACATTTCACTTGTATTGACAAGATGAAGAATCGATAAAATTTTCATGAAGGTAGGTCTAGCGGATTCGGAGATATGGAGGAAAAAGTAAAAAAATGAGCCATTTGGCGGTCAAAAATGATCATTAGACATATGCTCATAAAATTATCAGATATTTTATAGAGATTTTAACAATAAGTATACAATTTGTTAACATTCCTATGGGTTCCGTACCAATGCTTATGCTTTAGACAGCGACGCGGCGCTCACGCGCTTTATATTTTGTCCCTATGCAGTTAAAGCAGAACGATTGATTGCTTTGAAAAGAAAGTTCAGATCTTCCACAATATGTCAAAAAAAAAAAAAAATTTTTTCAAAAAAAAAAATTAAAAAAAAATTTTTTTTTTTTAAAAATTTTTTTCAAAAAAAAGTAATTTTTTGTCCAATTTATAGTTTCTCAAAAATCTTATTTTTTCAAAGTAATTTTGTTTTTCAAAAATGTTAATCGTTTTTAAAAAAATAATAATTTTTGGTACGGGAAGTTCCAGCAATTTGCCTTAAGGCACGATGCCTTAATTGCCTTAAGACAGAATTCCACTTACAGCTAGTTAATTTCCTCATACGTAAATAGCAAGTACGACAAACGGCGTCAAGCGCTGTCGACAGCCTTGTCGACTCATTTATTCCTATTATAAGCTAATTTGGATGTATTTACAAAAAAAATATTATAAAACTAATATTACTAATAATCTTGTAATAAGACCTATTAATTAAAAAATCCAATAAACTAGTGGAATGCATGGCATCGTGCCTTAAGGCAAATTGCTGGAACTTCCCGTACCAAAAAATATTTTTTCTAAAAAGATTAACATTTTTGAAGAAAAAAAATATTTTGGAAAAGACTTTTTTTAAAAAAAATATTTTCTTTATTTTGAAATATTTTAAAAGTTCTGAACTTTTTTCTCAAAGCAATCGTACTGTTTTAACTGCATAGAGACGAAATATCGAAGCGCGTAAGCGCCGCGTCGTCGTTTAACAGATAAACATTAGTACGGATCCCATAGAAATGTAAACAAAATTTATACTTATTGTTAAAATCTCTATAAAATATCTGATAATTTTATGTGCATATGTCTAATGATCATTTTTGACCGCCAAAAAGCATTTTTTTACCATTTTCACTAGATCTCCGAAACCGCTAGACCTGCCTTCATTAAAATTTTATCAATACAAGTAAAATGTTTTTTGAATTAATAAAATCGTACGCTCCGTTCTCTTAAAATCTGAGTTACCGTTTGTGGCACTTTTTGACCCGTATCTTCGAAACGGCTAGACCTGCCTAGGCCAAAAACTAATCAGCACGTCTCCTTATAAACAGAAATCGAATGTTTTTTGAATAATTTTGAATCCGATAATTCATTACTAATTTATATTTTTATGTGGCAAGCCCAGGATGAGAAAAAAAATTGAAAAATTTGACAGTTTTGCGGTAAATTTATATGGTACTTAGTTTCCTATCAAAAACTATTGATTCTCCGATTTTATTATGAAATATCTCTTTTTTTCAAAAATTGCTCTATATGCATAACATTTATCAATTATGTACTGTTTGTGCGCATTGGAAAATATTTGTACAATGGGAAAATGAGAGAGGCGGGGCCACGCTCGAAAAAAAAATTCGCTGGACATTCCACATAACAATATAATTTAAACACGATTTGTCGGATTTTCTTCACCATTCAAAAATTACTGAATTAACGAAAATGCGTCGTTATATATCAAAATTTTCAAACTTTAAATGTGCCAACTCCATTTAAAGATATTCGGTTTCGGATTACGTTGACACTTTAAAGACTATTGTATACACTGCAGTGTATAACTATTCAGTTTGTTATTTTTTTATACTAGGGCTCGCCCGTAGGTAAGCGGTTAAGAGCGACGGGACTTGTTTCAGAGGTCCCGGGTTCGATACCCACTTCGAGCAGCCCGTTGTCAGGCAGCAGTGACAACGATTTTCACTTGAAAATATAGATAGCAATGTTTCCAAATGAAAATAGCCCTTGCCGGCATTGCTGCCCAATAAAAAGTCAGCCCTTTTATTTCATATTACATTTACATTTTATAAGCCCAATGGATTAACCATTGGGTTACCATCTGTAAATACGAAGTAAGGATAAGTTTCAGCCCAACAGCTCATAGGACGTAAGGTTCTGATTGCTGTTAAAATATAATAAAAAAAATACTAGAATTATCTTTAATGGCAAAACAATGTTTGCCGAGTCAGCTGGTATATATATACCTATGTGAGTTCTCAAAATGAAATATCCCAAATGTCCTGCAAATAATGTTCAGAAGACAACTACAGTCAATCAAACTCCAATTTCCAGAAAATTAATTACCATATTTCAATTAAAACAATACACCAGTCGACCGATTTGAAATAATTCATGCATCACATTGGCATTATTGAGTCATCAATTTTGACAAGATATACTAATCCTGTCGAAAATTGAACCTGCAAATAATGATCCTTCAGTTTGAATGAACATTCGAATCGCTGATTTCACACTCCGGTATTCGTAAATAACTCAACTTTTGACATTTTTAAGACGAGATCGAATCTTAATTTCAAAAGCAAAAGTTGCACCGTACCTTCATTTATGATAATTAGGTAACTTGATTTCGATGAAATTTCTATATAATTTGCTAGGAAGGTTATATTTAATAATTGTTAGTAAAATATCCCGTTTCTCTAAATTTTACTTCAAGCTTTATTATTGTATATTTCGGAAAAATATTGAAATACTTTCAACACATTAATTCTGCTCTAGTAAACTCTGCAGCATAACATTTCATAACAAATATCACCAATATATTATTATGAGATATAGGTAGGAAATCAACGAATTGAAATGAATTGCATATAAATTGAGAAGTTCGAAGCGTTTTCAAATATTAATTTATTAAAAGTTATTGAATGAATTACAGGAAATTTTCTCAAGTTTAATTCTACATTTATCGTAGAATGATCCGGAAATGAGAAATTGTTCAAAAGCTGCTTTTGACGCCATTTTTCCAATATGGCGGCGCCTGCATTAAAAATTCGAGGTGGCAAAATTGAAATTCGTAAGGGAGCACGTTGCAATTTATCATTGAAAAGGCAACTGCCCTTTTTACACTAAATGACTGGTTTACTATAGATAGGTAAGTTGAATATATTAATTTTTATACTGTAAGAGCTTTAAAGTTTCTACAAGAAGGACAAAACAGTGTGGCTGTAAAAATTTGATGACAACTTTACACTGTTCTGAATATATTTGGATTATTTTTTTTATAAATAAATTGCATAAGAATTCCAAATTTTGCATAGGATGGTTATTGTTTAATAAGAGTTAAGAATGTCACCAGAAGAATTCACTAAGTTTTACTAAATACTTGCAGTAATAAGTTAAGAAAAATAGAAGTTAATGTTTTTATCAAAAAAGTCAATTTGCTAATTTCATGTTTTCTCGACATTTCAATCCATGCTGAATCAAATGAGACCAAATTTGGAAATAGTATGTGTTTGTATGTTTTTAATTGCGATTGTCTAGTATTAATTTGTAGAATTATTGCCAAAGTATCCACGTAAATTAAGAAAACCCATAATACTATTTCAGAATTAACAAATGTATACACAAAAACTCAACTGCTTTACAGATATTTTGAGCAAATACGCAAAACTAATTCTAATGAGCCACACTATGCACACACACACACATATATATATATATATATATATATATATATACATATATATATATAATCTCTTACGTTTAATGTTTACTTGACTACATACAAAATTTACACTTAAAATACCTATCTGGAACTTATCAGACATCATAAATAACTCAAGAAGATAAAAAATGCTTAAACGAGCAGACATTGATTATGCAAAATTTATTTTGGCGATATGCTGCACGCAAAAATGGTTTTTTAAAATGTATTCAAGTTATAAGATGTATATATATATATATATATATATATATATATATATATATATATATATATATATATATTATATATATGTATATATATGAGTAAGTTCTTCAAGGGCAATACATCATATAAAAGTCAAAGATTTAGAAGTTAATCTTTAATTTTTTCCAAACGTAAGAGTAGGTTAACAGGTTCGGAATTAAGATAGTTAAGAGGAAACAAATTTGGAAATATTATTGAGTATCACCTGATAATTTTCACAGAGTAAGGAGGCTTCACTGAGTAAAAACTGTTCCACAAGGTCGACTTAAGATTAATTTGTAACATAGACTTAACCCTTAGCTCTCTTTTTTCCAACCTCAAATCACCCACTAGTTTTGAACACACATCAAATATTGTCTACATATACATATATATATACATAGTTCGTCGGCTTTCAAAACCAGTTTTAAAATCCGGTTATCAAAAAAAAATTATGAAATTCGAAAACTGGTTTTTCAAAAGAAAAATCGGCTTTCACTATATAAATGGAAAATGATAAAAAATACCAGGTGGAGGCAAGCGTTTTGATTCTTTCAATCATATCAGCTTGATAATATTTGAAATAATATAACTCTGTTATGGTGGAAGAAGTGACTTCATCTAATCAAACTTTAAAAAAGAGTGTTTAGCTCTAGAAGCCACAAATAAAAGATCAAAAAGCTTAGAATTAATATATTAGGTTTTAAAAATGATTAAGTCTAGTTCGATTGCAATTGAGAGAGTATTTTCTATTTCATAAAATTTTGTGAGTAACGTCCTCAGTTTTTTGAAACCATATTTTTGTAAACGGAAAAAATATTAGAACATTTGAAATTAAATAATTAGAATTGCTTCGAATAGAAAATACACGAAGTTTTGCTTAATTATTTTTAAAACTAAAATTGACATTAACAAGTATGTATCAATATGTAACTAATATTTTTTATTTTTTTTATTTAAAAATGTATTATTTTTATATATTCGAATTCTTTCCTTTCACTATCATAAAAATATTAACATTCTTTTAAGTGAAAATGATGCATGGACCACATATAATTATTTAAGTTATTTAATCCAGATCAACTATTATTTCTTTGTTCTACTAATTAAAATTGAAATAGATTTATTTCCTATCCATTAAAATTGAACAACAAATAAATTCAGCCAAAAACACCTTTAAAACACCTTAAATTGGCCGATAATTTTAAACCATAATATATAAATACATAGAGTAGAGCGGGACTTAATATAACCTTAGGTATATGTTATTTAATCATTGTATAAGATTTTATATTAATCTTAAGTTCGATTCAACAGTTTTCTATGTAACCTCTATAAAAACTTACACCTGGGTGGGATAAAAAGGACCAACTAAAACTTTGCCCTGGGAAAGGTGTAAAAAAAAATAAGAGAAAATAATAAAGTAAGTAAATTAAGTTTGAAAAAAGCAATTCCACAAGAGTTAAATTAAATAAATAGTTATTCCAACCCTGCTGATGAATATTTCTTACTAAATACCAGATCAGGGTTATTTACAATTTTGCACCCATGCAATTTATATTTTGTATTGTTTGAATAATGTAGCTATTATTTTATAAAATCCTTTTAAATTTAAAATTCTTGGAAAACACCAAAAAAATACATCACTTACACATATTAATATAATTAATAATTAATACACATATTAATACATCTTGTAAAAAATTAGTAATTGGAAACAAGCACCAAATGTCAGCAATTTCTTTTTCATAAAGAATAAAAAATAAAAAAAAATTAACAAGAATATTATACGTAAGCACTCGTGTTCCGAGGCTGGCTAGACAAGAATAAAGTTTTGTAAAAATCTGAGGTCAATTTTTTTTTTTTGAGGAATTACTAACATTTGGTGCTTGTTTCCAATTACTAACTTTTTACAAGATGTATTAATATGTGTAAGTGATAATCTAAGACTTTCAAAACCACTGACGATGACGTAGAATTTTACGTCGAAACGTATGGAAAAATAAAGATGTTTTAAAAATCTTTACTTATTTATATTTTTTACTTGATGTTTACGCCCTCCAAAAAATTAATCACACACACATATAATATATATATATATATATACAGTAGAATCCGCTTAGTATGACATCGAAAGGACGCCTAAATCTCGTCATACTAACCGGTCGTCATTAAAAGCGTACTGAAGAAAAACTTTTTAATATGTAAATATGTTACATGTTTCAGTAATTTAAAAGAAAAGCCTGTACAAACGTTTTAATTAAAAATAAAAATGACGCATTAAAATTTAATATAAAATAAAATTGACATAGGGTAGAGCGGGGCACAACGTCCAACTTGACTTACGGTAATTATACTGTCTAAACCCAATGAACAACACATAACATACACCAAAGAAGCATGTATCGAACTATGTTCAGAAAAACTTACATACGTACATAAATCCTAATTATATAAATATTATATTTTTTACTATTTTTTAAACATTTGGTATCTGACCCATTTTACCTCACATACGGGGTAAAGTGGAACAACCAGGGGGCGAACAGATGCAATTTCTTCTATTAAATTTTAAAGGCATTTTACGCTACATTATTAAACCAATGCAAAATATTAATTCTGTGGGTACATTTGTTACAAAGACAACACAGTATATTACATTGATCTGCTATTGGTCAGAAATATTCATCAGGAGAGCCGGAATAACAATTTAATCAATTAATCTCTTGTAAAATTGCTTTTTTTTAAACTTTACTATTTTATTGCTTACACCTTTGCCAAAGTAAAGGTTCAGCTGGTCCTTTTTATCCCACTCATGTGCTGCTTATCTTCTGATAGCAAAGTCATAAGAATAGAGTCATAAGATGGCTGGTTATGAATTTATACATTTTTTGCCCTCTACTATCAAATATAATTGTTAAAAAAAATCTAATTTTATTTGTTTATGAGATATTCGTGGTGGACCATTAATAATTGGTCTACCCTACCCATGAACATACAAATATGATTTTCTAATGTAGTCAGTAATTTTTGATTGATTTCTTTACATAATTTTATTGTAAAAACAGTCCCTAGTGTTATTGTGCATAAAAGACATAGCAATTGCTTTCGTAGACTTGGCCACATCATGTAAAATCATGTTGGTCATTATAATTGAACATAATTTTTTGCAAAAATGCGTCATTATAAGCGACATGTCAATGAAAGCGACGTCAATATATCCGACTAGACAGCTATTTTTTTAAGGAATTTTATATGGAAACCAAACTTCCTAGTGCTATTACGTCATTATAAGCGGTTGTCAATATATCCGGCGTCTTACTAATCGGATTCTACTGTATATAATATATATATATATATATATATATATATATATATATATATGATGCAATTATTAATTAACTTCCCGTAGGGTAAGTTATAGTAATCGCAAAAAATCGAAAATGAAAATTTTATATATCTTTACGTTTCAGAGGTTTCTGAATATTTTGGCATACCTTAGAAAAAATGGATGTATGTATGTGTGTGTGTGTGTGCGTGTGTGTGTGTGTGCGTAGTATGTATGTGTGTGCGGATACAAAATTTCGTCGACGATTTCGGTAACACGGATGAAGCAATTTGAATAATTTAAAAAACGTTCGATCCGTATTGATAAGGAGACGTGCTGATTAGTTTTGGCGGAGGTAGGTCTAGCCGTTCCGAAGATATGGGGCAAAAAGTGCCAAAAACGGTACCTCAGTTTTTAATAGAACGGAGCGTCCGATTTTAATAATTCAAAAAACATTTTACTTGTATTGACAAGATGAAGATTTGATCAAATTTTTATAAGGGCAGGTTCAGCGGTTTCGGAGATATAACGAAAAAAGTAAAAAAAAATGCCATTTGGCGGTCAAAAATGATCATTAGACATATGCACATCAATTATCAGATTTTATAGAGATTTTAACAATAACTATAAATTTTGTTTCATTCCTATGGGTTCCGTACCAACCCGTTAGACAGCGACGCGGCGCTTACGCGCTTTATATTTTGTCTCTATGCATTTAAAGCAGTACGATTGCTTTGAAAAAAAGTTCAGATCTTCCAACATATGTCAAATGAAGAAAACATTTTTTTTCAAAAAAAAAGATTAAAAAAAAAAAATTTTAAATAATTTTTTTTTTCAATTTTTTTTTATCAAAAAAAGTATTTTTTTGTCAAATTTATAGTTTGTCAAAAATCTTATTTTTTCGAAGTAATTTTTTTTCAAAATGTTAATCGCTTTAAAAATAATAATAATTTTTGGTACGGGAAGTTCCAGCAATTTGCCTTAAGGCACGATGCCCTAATTGCCTTAAGACAAAATTCCACTTATAGCTAGTTTAATTATTAATGTCATCTGTGCAAATAATTCGAGTGGTTCTATATTTCCAATATTAGTTTCAGGACATACTTAGCTCACTAATTCTTCTACTCTACATCATATTTATTTTTAAAGTTTCGGGAATGTGATAGAGAAGGT
The DNA here is from genome assembly GCF_003426905.1 of Ctenocephalides felis. Taxonomy (NCBI): domain Eukaryota; kingdom Metazoa; phylum Arthropoda; class Insecta; order Siphonaptera; family Pulicidae; genus Ctenocephalides; species Ctenocephalides felis. The sequence continues at coordinate 5,460 of NW_020537860.1, read as the reverse complement.
GCAATAATCATAAACTGACCTTGTGCTGTGTTCAGTGAATGAACCGCCGTCCAACAGCCGGATCTTCGCAAATAAAACGGCGCTAACAAATGGCACTTCTAGCAATTCTTCCAGACGAAAATCAACTGAAAACTTATATTTTTTCTTCTTCGTCATGAACGCCATAATTTCAAACTACTTAATCACTAACCACAACTATAAATTTTAATCACAAAATAACATTTTAAAGAAACGTCAAACCGAAATGTCAGATGTAAACGATAATCACTTTTCTTAATAGTTCGCGCACATTATGCGGAATACATTTAGAAATACACAAATTAATTTATCATTTATCACAATTATAAATATCAAGAATTTCTGGACATTTTGCTACATCGTGTGAGAATTGAATTTTGCTCTTGTCTGCCCACAGCCGTCAGTGACAACCTAACCTAACCAGATTGTCACAATATCTAGTATCTTTTGGACGATTAATAAGATTATTCTGAATGATTTGTTATCTTCTTAAGCATGTCATGATAATGACAATAAAGCCATCTACGATACATGATTACATTTTCACTGATCTCCAGCACCTAAATACTTATTGTATTCATTCCTCAAACGCCATTTTTCTCATACACTTTTGACATTTTAGACTATTTTATTAATACACCGAAACACTGGGTTAAGTACTGTCACTTTTGTTTAATTTATTTTAGTTTAATTTGTTACTTATTAATTAACGTGTGGAAAAATTCATTATTATGCATATAATACACAAAACATTTCTACTGCACAAATCATACTGTCAGACTCAACGCGATCGACATGCCATCTGTGCATGTTGGCTGCCCAGCCGTAGTGGTACCAACGCCATGATAATATCACAGGGCCGTAATCAGTACGAAAACGAAAATTGTTTTTAACTTTTGACACATTATTCAGATTTAAAAATTTGAGTAAATAAAATACAGAAATCAATTTTATAGTGATGTTGTATAATGTCGACATACAAATAATATTAATTTAACTTCTTTTTATTGTTTTATTTTCTAAAATTAGTTTGATCTTTCTAAGTTGGTATTGCAATTAGTTTTATTGCCACAAATAAAACTTCTACTAATTTGATTTGCTAATTTTGTGTTTTCTGGACATTTCAAGCCATTCTGAATCGAATGAGACCAAATTTGTGCAGAAAAATGCTTGTGTGTGTATGTTTGTAAATAAAGTTTTTGCCGTAAATCGACTTTTGCTCAAAAACGGCTAGACCGATTTTAAAAATTTAAAAGCCATTTGATGTATCTAGATAAAGACTAGTGTTTATCAATTTTACGCGACGATCAGTCAAGCCGTTTCATTATGAATAGCATAAAAGCAAAAAAATGATCGAAAATGATTTTTAACTTTTGACGCATTACTCAATATTAAAAATTTGAACAAATAAAACACAGTAATAAATTTTATAGTTATTTTGTATAATTTCTACACACATATGATATTAATTTAAGTTGGTTTTATGGTATAATTTTCTAAAATTAATTTGATCTTCCTAAGTTGGTACTGCAATTAGTTTCATTGCCACAAATAAATAAAACTGCTATTAATTTGATTTGCTAATTTTATGTTTTTTCGACATTTCAAGTCATTCTGAATTGAATGAGACCAAGTTTGTGCAGAAAAAAGTATGTATGTGTTTATGTATGTGAACAGATTTTTGCCGTAAATCCACTTTTTCGCAAAAACAGCTAGACCTATTTTAAAAATTTAAAAGTAATTCGATGTAACTCGGTAAGGACTAGTGTTTATCAATTTTGCGCGACGATCAGCCAAGCAGATTCTTTTTAAATAGCAAAAGAGTGAAAAAATTTTTGCCCACGTTTTAGACCGCAATTTTGAATCGATTTTGAAAATTTAAAAACCGTAAATTATAATTTACTGATTTTGAAAATTTGTAAACATACTAAAATGTTACGGCCCTACGACAAATAATTTAATGTTAAAAATTCATCAAAGTTTAAGAAAATATTATAGTCAAAATTTGTGACGTGATGAGTAAAACATTATTAATTCATTAAAATTTAAAATAATGATCTACTAATTTTAGGACATATAAGCACGTGTCTCTGCAATATAATTAATTTAATTACAGTTAATTTAAATGTGTTTGAGAAAATTCTATTCGAAATCGCAATTCTTATACATTTCGGAAAGTTCATGCAAAACTAAATGCCACTTTCAACTAGTTTATTTTACAAGTGAGATATTTCACATACTACGAGAGTAGTATGAGTTGCATCCATATTTTTTTCAGCAATTATTATTATATTATTACTTTCATTTTCAATATATCTGCAAAGTTACAAAATAATTTTGCTGTCAGAAATAATTGTTATAGTAAATTGTAGGTTACATGTGTAATAATTTAATTAATAGGTAATTATTCTAAAATAAAACAATTATTTGTGTATATATATGCGGATACAATATTTTGCCAACCAATGTTTATCTGTTAGTCTGCGACGCAGCGCTTACGCGCTTTGATATCGTCTCCGAGCTGGCACAGCTCGATTGTTTTGAAAAAAAAAGTTAAAAATTTTAATAACGTTTGAAATAAAAAAAAACATTTTTTTCAGAAATGTCAAAATGTTCAAAAATATTTTTTTTTGTATTTAAAAAAAATCAGGTTTTTAAAATTCTATTTTTGGGTTCGGAAATTTGCCTTAAGGCACGATGCCATCCATCACTAGCTAACTTCCCGTAGGGTGAGTTATAGAAATCGCAAAAAAATCAAAAATAAAAATGAAAATTTTTATATATCTTTACGTTTCAGAGGTTTCTGAACATTTTGGCATACCTTAGAAAAATGGATGTATGTGCATATCTGTGTATGCGTGTATGTGTGTGTTTGTGTGTTTGTGTATGTGTGTATGTGTGTGTGCGGATACAAATTTTCGTCGACGATTTCGGGAACACCGTTCAACCGATTTCAATTATTCAAAAAACATTCGATTGCGCCGCGTCGCCGTCTTACAGATAAACATTGGTACGGACCCATAGGAACCCATGTATACAAAATTTATACTTAGTTAAAATCTCTACGAAATATCTGATAATTTTGTGTGCGTATGTCTAATGATCATTTTTGATCGCTAAATGATCGTAAATTTTTTATTTACTTTTTTCACTAGATCTCCGAAACAGCTAGACCTGCCTTTATGAAAATTTAATCAGTTCATCTTGTCAATACAAGTAAAATATTTTTTGAATTACTCAAATCAGAGACTCCGTTCTCTTAAAAACTGAGTCACCGTTTGCGGCACTTTTTACCCCGTATCTTCGAAACGAGTAGACCTGCCTATGCCTTATATGTTGATAAGGAAACGTGCAGATTATTTTTTGGCATAGGCAGGTCTACTCGTTTCGGAGATACGGGGTAAAAAGTGCCAAAATGTATCAAAATAAAGAAAACTTTTTTTTTTCAAATAATTTTTTTCTCAAAAAAAAATTTTCTTTGAAAAATTTATAGTTTCTCAAAAGTCCAATGATTTCAAAGTATTTTTTCAAAAATGTTACCAAAAATAATTTTGGTACGAAAGTTTCAGAAATTTGCCTTAAGGCACGATGTCATCCGCCACTTGTTTTCAGTTAACATTATAATTACCATAAAAAGCAATGTTATAAAATTTAAAAAAAAACTAGTACTATTAATAAAAAAAACAAGTTGTTAAAAGAAAATAAAATATACATATCTGAATACATTTATTGTAAGTATGCCTATATAATCCCTTACCAAACCGTGCAGCGCTGACCCTTTCCATCGCAGGTACAGCTCACGCTGTTTTGTGCCTGAGACATGCGCACTCTCACGCTTGACATTTCATGCTGTATCTTTCATTGCTTCGTAGATCATCATTATAAACCAGTGTTTATTGCTTATATCGGATTGTTTTCGAATATTAGACAATGTATAAAAATTGTTACAATATTTGCCAAAAAGTATCCCCGTTAAAAATGAGTGTTATTAATAAATAATCGAGTAATAGATAATATTACTTTGTCGGTGCGAGAAAGACAGATCAATACACATCATGGCTGTAAGTGTGTCCACGGGTTTCAGTTCGTGAGTGTTCGTTCTGCAATGGAGATCGTAAGTTCCTTTGCGAATTGTTGAATTTTTTTTAAAAAAATTGCGTGTGTTTATTAAAAGTGATTGTGGAAAAAAAATTAATGGAAATTTTGGTTCAATTGTGATAATTTTTATTTTTATCTTTACCGGTTTTTAAATTTCTTATATCATATTTTTTATATTTTTTAATTATTATATTGTTTTAATATACATATTATATTAATATAATTATTCTTCAATTAATATATTTTATGTATTATTTTATAAGTATCTTGTATATTTAAAATCCATCTAGCAATTTTACATAACCTTATACAGAGGTACCCCGACATGCGAATTCGTGCCGTAATAACGCTCGTATCTCGAAGCAATGTTTCTCACATAAATACATTGAAGTGCCATTAATTCGGTATAGCACTGTGGGTTTTAATGTTAAAAATAAATTTACAGTTAATTAATTTTGAGTTCAATTCGTTCCGTAATTGTATGTCCGATCCCTCGTATCTCGAAGCAATTTGTCCCAAATGGATACATTGAATAGACATTAATTCGTTCTATCACTGTGGTTTTTGTTAGTTTTTTGGATGTTAAAAATAAATTTACTGTTTATTAATTTCGGGAACCCCGACATACGAGTTTAATGCATTCCGTAACAACGCTCGTATCTCGAAGTAATATTTTCCAAATAAATACATTGAAATATTATTAATTCGTTCCGGCATTGTGGTTTATAAGTTTTTTGAATGTTGAAAATAATTTACTGTTTATTAATTTCGGGAACCCCGACATACGAGTTTAATGCATCCGTAATAACGCTCGTATCTCGAAGTAATATTTGTCATATAAATACATTAAAATGCCTTCTGGCATTGTGGTTTTTTAAGTTTTTTGGATGTTGAAAATAAATTTGGTGTTTATTAATTTCCCGAACCCCGACATACGAGTTTAATACGATTCGTAATAACGCTCGTATCTCGAAGCATTATTTCCTATATAGATACATTGAAAAGTCATTAATTCGTTTTATCACTGTGGTTTTTAAGTTTGTTGAATGTTGTAATAAATTTACTGTTTATTAATTTCTGGAACCTCGACATGAGTTTAATTCGATCCGTTACAACGCTCGTATATCGAAACATTTTTTTTCGTATAAACATAGCAATGCTATTGTTTGCGTCTAGTACTGTTTTTTGAATTTTTTGAATACTAATAATAATTTACTGTTTATTAATTTCATTATTTTTTCTTGTTCATTTTTATTGTATTGCAGAAATGTTCTGAGATCAACCATGTTCGAACTGTTTAAATTGTTGGTTCTTAAATAATTATATTATATTATATGACCTTTA
>NW_020537859.1:0-27790 GCF_003426905.1 Ctenocephalides felis | reverse complement strand
ATAATAAGTTTGTTAATTATTACCTCAATGATTCGTATATAACTTTATTTCCTCTTTTAAGGTCGTTGTACCCCGACATTTCAGGGATGATATGTCTTAGCCAAGGGGTCTGCGATAGGGGCCCGACCCATATCATCTCCAGCTCTTTGAAAAACCATAGCCTCCTCGGCCCAACTTAATTAATTCATGATGTTACTTCTTGGCCATCTTTCACGGGAAACACTGCCATGAAAGAATTTATAAAAGCCATAAAAAATATGTTTGGCATCATTATTAAACCATCTCTGCAAACCAGCTGCAAAAAATAATTGTTCTATTTTTTGATACATTGGAAATTTAATAAACTTTCCACTTACTTACATTTCATCTTTCTCTACTGGACCGTTTTTGGAGCAAATTAATTAAATCGTTTAACTCCTCATTGATCATTGCTTCTAATGAAGGACAACGTCTTCCAAATCCAAAATCTCTCATGTAACGTAATGCAAAGCGACGTTGTTCATGCCAAAAGTTACCATCAGTAAAAAAATACCTAAAAAAATTAATAATATTTTTACTTTAGAAGTATTTTGTGCAAAAAAAACATATTTACCTCTCAGATTTTCTTTTGGATCCCTCATTCTTGCTAATATAACATCCATTATTCCATCAAATCAATTTTTTTATTCAGAATTTCTTTGATCGTTTCATAATCTTGTGCAGCTACGCCAAGAAATCCTGCATAAAATCCAATTATTTTGGACTTGTATAATTTTGCAATTTTAGTAAAAGCCAGTTGCAAAAAAGTATAATTCGCCAGCAAAATAAACCAATAACTACCCCATATTGGCAATCTCGGTAGACCTACGTTATAAATTTCATATTATATTTTTTGATTAATTGATTTTACTTTATTTGCATTTTTATAAACATGAAACAGTTCTAATATGCGCAAACATAAAACTATTAATTAAATTATATGCATAATTATGGAACCTGGTGGGAAATTTTTAGGCCTCTCAGTCGCCAACTTGTACATCCAGTACACAAAAACCATAATGGCTATAAAAACGATCACTGGATTAGCCATCCCAAAACTTATTTTAATTATGTTTCACTATTAAATTCAAATAATTACAATGTATATTATTTGCAAGTTGTATTGCCAATTGATCACTGCAAGCAGAAGCTATTTACTGCATCGCATTTTATTTGTTTTTAAGATCTGTTGAGGCGAATTTTGAACAGATTTAGTTAGCGATATTTTTTATTTATTGGACTTAGTTAATTTAACTACTAAAAATATTTCATTTTTATATTCTATAGTGTGCTTTTACAACTATTAGAAATCTCTTTTGACATTACGTACGTGTATTTAAATGAATTTTTAAAGTAGCCATTTTTACATTCAATTTTTACGCATAGTACTGCTAATTTTTATGAAAAACTAGCTGTAAGTGGAATTCTGTCTTAAGGCAATTAAGGCATCGTGCCTTAAGGCAAATTGCTGGAACTTCCCGTACCAAAAATTATAATTTTTTTAAAAACCATTATAATTTTTTTAAAAACAATTAACATTTTTGAAAAAAAATTACTTTGAAAGAATAAGATTTTTGAGAAAACTATAAATTGGACAAAAAATAACTTTTTTGAAAAAAAAAATTTTTTTTTTAAAAACATTTTTTTAATTTTTTTTTTTTTGAAAAAAATTTTTTTTCTTTATTTTGACATATTGTAGAAGATCTGAACTTTTTTTCAAAGCAATCGTACTGCTTTAACTGCATAGGGACAAAATATAAAGCGCGTAAGCGCCGCGTCGCTGTCTAGCGCATAAGCATTGGTACGGAACCCATAGAAATGTTAACAAATGTATACTTATTGTTAAAATCTCTATAAAATGTCTGATAATTTGATGTGCGTATGTCTAATGATCATTTTGACCGCCAAATGGCTCATTTTTTTACTTTTTTCTCCATATCTCCGAAACCGCTAGACCTACCTTCATGAAAATCGATTCTTCATCTTCATTTATCGATTCTTCATCTTGTCAATACAAGTGAAATGTTTTTTGAATTATTCAAATCGGACGCTCCGTTCTTTAAAAACTGAGTTACCGTTTTCGGCACTTTTTGCCCCCGTATCTTCGGAACGGCTAGACCTGCCTTCGCCAAAAACTAATCAGCACGTCTCCTTATCAATACGAATCGAATGTTTTTTGAATTATTCAAATCGGTTGATCCGTGTTCCGAAATCGTCGACGAAAATTTGTATCCGCACATACATACACACACGCACATACATACATACAACACACCACACCACACACACCACACACATACATCCATTTTTTCTAAGGTATGCCAAAATGTTCAGAAACCTTGAAACGTAAAGATATATAAAAAATTTCATTTTCGATTTTTTGCGATTACTATAACTTGCCCTACGGGAAGTTAAAAAATTTAACAAATATTCTGAATCACAACCGCAAGGATATGAATATTTTATATGTTTGCAACCGATTATATACTTGCCATAATTGTGATGTTAGAATTTTGAATAAAAATTGTTGGCGTGTAGCTTATAATTTTATTAAATCAATCTTTATATTATACTTAATGAATATTATATACTAATTTTCAATAAATAATGAATTGAAGTTTCTGACTGCATAATAAATTTATCTACGATATAAATGAAATTCGAGTTTTTTGCACTAACTTATTCATACATTTTAAGAAGTATAATCATTCTCGTCTTTCATACTAAATGTATATAAAAATAGTAATATTTTATGCATTTTATTTCATAATTAATTAGTCTATATAATTCCGATTCTGATCCAAATGCTCTTGATCACATAATCTTCGTTTGTTTCAAGAGAGTCATTTGAGGTCATTGTATAACTTGATAATAAATTCCAATGCATTTTTAAAAAATAACTGTTAATGAGAATAACTATATGAGTCCATTATTAACTAATATTTAATATGGGAGATTTTGTATAGTAAATGTCGCATTTTTTAAAAATTATTTTAAATTTTTTGGTATCATAGTTTATATACGTTTTTCAAGTTTTATACATATATTGCTTCGTGAATTGCATAAAATCTAAGAAAACAGGAAACAATAACGTTCATTTTGATTACATGTTTTTAGTTTCAATATATAAATTTAAACGCGTGTTTTTCTTATTTTAAAATAAACAGTAATATAATAATTATGTTCATAGTTTCTGATATTATAGAATAACAAGGATGTGACGTTTTCAGAAAAGTCGAATCAGTCAATTGAAATTAAATTACTATATTATTCTGTTCACTTAAATAAAATTAATAAATAAATAAATTTGTTTTCTGGAATCAATAATATGTAATTGTGATGAAATTCGGCCTTCATCACCTTCTCTTCTTCAATCATTATAAAATACAGATTTGAATATTGAGGTCGTCGTGGTTAAATTTAATACTATCTGCCTTAAAATTTTTGATTGAATGCGTTGCATTAAAACAATGTTGGACATATTGGCGCAATCCCAAAGCTCTATATCAGATGGGCTTTATTATAGATTTATATGTCAATACCTTGTTATCAAGTGACATGATTGATTTGGGCTTTATAAGCCAATTTAGGTCTGTAACCCTTTTGTTCAACAATCGAAAAACAAAAATCGAAATTGAAAACTTTTGCATATCTTCACGATTTGGTTTCTGAACATTTTGGCATACCTTAGAAAAAATGGATGTATGTGTGCAATTTTTCGATCACGTTGTGTGTTGCACTGATCAAGCGATTGAATGATCCAAAAAACATTCGATTTCTATTGATATGGAGATGTGCTGATTAGTTTCTGGCAAAGACAGGTCCAACCGTTTCGGAGATACGGAACAAAAAGTGTAAAAAATAGAAATCGAGTTTTTGAGAGAATGCAGCATCCGATTTGAATGATTTAAAAAATTTCTATTTGTGTTGACAAATCGTTTGCTTTTGAGAGAGACAATCCTTTTTTTTAATTTCAAAATTGTTTTCCTTGAATATCGAAATAATGATAATGAAAGATCATATGGCAGGATTTGTTCTTGTATGTAGTAAATATTGGACCCAGCACTCTTCTTTATGGAACGACAGCTCTTATTGAGAAAGAAGTAGAAGTTTCATAGTTAATCTTGATTTTGAAATGAATAAGTTTTGGTGGCGGGCGGAAAAACACTGCTCGGTCACATTTGCAGAATATTCAATTGTCTCGAATAACTTTATTAGAGACCAGAAATAAGCGGAGGTTTTAGTCGGTTATACTCAGGCGGTATTGAGTCCGACATACCATGACAAATGACCTAGTCTTGGTATGCGTAAATGCATTTCCTTCGCTATATAAAAAAATGAAAAGAGCAGGATTTTCTTTGCAATTACTTTTTATTGGTATGAACCAGTTCACAATTTATTATTAGCAACAATTTCGATTAATTGTTTCTTACAACGTCATTATTGATTATAGGCTATGGTAAATTTATATTATATAAGAATATTATTTATTATTATTTAACTTTGCGTTATTTTTATTCATTTTTTCATTCATTCATTCAAGATCCTTGTTCATTTATTTTTTATTAAAAACATTATTTCAATAAATATAAATGTGTACATAATATTTTTAAATTTTGTTCGGATTTTTACCAGTAGGTATCTTATCTTTTGTGTTTGTTCTATTAATACAATAATAAGCATTTTAACGTTTTTTTGAATACATTATTAATAAATATTAAAATGGTAAATTTTTATACGATATGTTGCAGGTAATTGTATTCGCTTAGCTTGTGTAGCATTTTTGCAATATGTATTGAAATTGATTTTACTACTTATACTAATGTTTTAATATAAATGACCATTTTTGACCCGTCGGGAGAAGCCAAACTCCCACCGGGCGCGTCCCCAGGTGGCGGATAGGGGGTGTCCTAACCGGTCGTAAGATCGGCGGATTGGGGCGAAATAAAATAGCCCTCGCGGACCAAATTTGGCGTTGGAGCTGAAGAGTAACAGCCACCACGTGTGTCTTTTCGGAAAAAGCTCGCTGATCTTCGGATCAGAGGGTAAGGGCGAAATAAAATAGCTCTCGCGGTGTAAAAAAACAAAAACTCCCCTTTCGGCAAGAAGGGTTGGTCACACCATCTGATTTATGGCCACGTACGCAAGCGGATAAGGGGACACTGCTCGAGAGAGATGAGTGGTTGATCCATATAGCGCACCGTGCGTGGTAACTCCCACGGGAGAAAGAGGATGCCCGTCGAACTATCAGAATTTAAACAAACAAGAGACAGGAGGCTATTCATGGACCTCGAGCAGAGTTTGTTTATCAGAGGCCTTTTTTTGGGAGTTTATCAGAGATAGCAGAACTGCGAAAAAGATGGCACGCACTACACTACGCTCCACAAGAGAATCATGGCCTAAAACGACGAGTCCTGCTTGAGGTAGCCACTCTGTACAGCTTTACGGAGCAGAGATATGGGTAAATATTCTTAAGCAGAACATTTATCAGCACAAAATTGCGGCATTGTTTTTTAGTGGATAAAAATGTCCACACCACCGTTCATTGTTCTGTCAGAACAGCGGCAGAATATTAACGATGGCGGTGTCATATTTTTTTTTGTACCTGTATGAAAAACACGCACACACACATGCATCAATTTTATCTAAAGTATGCCAAAATGTTTAGAAACCTTTGAAACGTAAAGATATATAAATCTTTTTTATTTTCGATTCTTTTTCGAAATATTAGTTTAACATTTGATACTAACTATGTTTTTAATCGTACTGAATCTGGTTATAGATTTAATAAATGTATGTCAGTACTTCTATCCTTTTAAATATTATTAACCTTTTAATATAATTACAAATTATACTGAATTAATATTGATGCAAAAATAATAATGATGCAAATCCGTGATGAAATTATTTTTACAATATCTCCTTCGTTATATTAATAAACATGATAATAACTGATCGCATTTATCAACTGTGAGTTTATAGGAAAACGTTGTTTGAATCTATTATTAATAATTAAATTACTAAAATGGGATTTTTTATAGCGTATGTTGCATACATAGCTTTGTTGGAGATAATTATAGTTGCTTAGCTTCGTCTAGCCTTTTACAATATTTGAATTATTTTTATGAATGCATCATAAATATATTTTTGTGAAAATATGATTCGCATTTTTTGAACAAATATTTAATTTTCTATATTTCTATATATGTATTTTATAGGAGTAAATACTCAAGCTTACAATTTTATATTACATTTATCCATTATTTTAAGAGATATTTTATAATATCATATTTCGAATTATATTTGCATGTTAACTATACCGCACTTGGTACTTTATCCAAACGTCCTTTGGAGAAATTATGAATCCTGATAGTTCTCCCCGGCGCGGCGGTTTCTCTTTTCCGGGTGCTGGTGAAAATATGAAATTTTGAACTAAGGATGCAAACATCAGGAACATATTCTGACGTGCAAACGTTTCTCCAGCACACAAACGTTTTCTGAAATTAAACATTTTCGAGAACATATCAGCATTTTAATCTTGATTTTGTGAGCAATTTTTAAATCTTCTAGTCTTTTAGCAAATTCAAGCTTTTCTTCTAATATTTTCAAACTCATATATGACTCATATCATAGTTATGACTTTTATTAAATGTATTTCTATCAGGTTTATATGCATGTTATATGCATTGATATTTTGTATGATTCATTTCTATATATCGTGTATTTAATGGATTTTGTGTCTACCTGCTCCAAATGGTAAAGTGATATTTTTTTCTTTAACAAACCGCGTGAATCCAAAATCGTTCAGGTCGAAATACTTCAGGATCTCCCCATATATCGGAATCGTGGTGTATACTCCATAAATTGGTTATGACCATAGTGTCTGAAAGTATAAAAGCACAGCATTCGTAAATTCTTTTTCAATCGGTAAATTGTTTAAAATTTTACCTTTGGTATATTGTATCCATTTAAGGAGTGTCAGTTTGGGCGCGATGCGGCAAATTTAAAGGAACCAAGGTTTCAATTCGCATAGTTTCGCGCAGGCATGACTCCGTATACGGCATGCTGAAATATATTAATTAACATTATTTTTTTAACTTTAACTTATATAAATTATTTTTTCAACTGTTCAAACTAATTTTGCACTTGCACTTATTAAATTTTGAATAAACCTTTTCTATTATAGCGTAAGTTGCATACATAGCTTCGGTGATGATAATTCAATTATATCGTTTAGCGTTTTTGCAATATTTGAATAAATTTTTATAAATACATAAATATACTTTTGTGAAAATATTATACGCATTTTTGTGAAATTATTTAATTTTTCTATACTTCTATATATGTAATTTTAATCATCTTCATGTGACAAAAACTTCAACTTATAATATATATTTTTGAAATCTTATAATATTTTTAATAGTACAAAACTGCATCTGTACAATTATAACATGCGGGTACGTTTGTAAGGCAACGCGTGGAACTTCTTTAATGAACATAATTTTGCTAACTGAACTTATATAATTTATTTTTTCAACTGTTCAAACTATTTTTGCAGATCTTGTTAATCTGTTGCATATATTAAATTTTGAATATACCTATACATTTTTTAATACATACTGAATCGACCAAGTGTTTTTGTTAAACTCTGGAACAACATATTTTCTATCGCATTTTTATATATATTGTTCTATCTACCAATTTGTCAACAGCCAATAAATTCATGTAAATTTTTAATATAAAATTTTTAAATTTTTTATTCAATAATATATAATTATATTTTTTATTAACAATTGTTATGACTTGTGCCAATACACTTTTGCTACTTTTTTTCTTTGTTGTGTTGTGCATTTTTAACTTCCCGTAGGGCAAGTTATAGTAATCGTAAAAAAAATCGAAAATGAAATTTTTATATATCTTTACGTTTCAGAGGTTCTGAATATTTTGGCATACCCTTAGAAAAAATGGATGTATGGTGTGTTGTGTGTGTGTGTGTGTGTGTGTGTGTGTGTGGTGTGTGGTGGCGGTGTGTATGTATGTGCGGATACAAATTTTCGTCGACGATTTCGGGAACACCGATCAACCGATTTGAAAATTCAAAAAACATTCGATTTGTATTGATAAGGAGACGTGCTGATTAGTTTTTGGCGAAGTCAGGTCCAGCCGTTCCGAAGATACGGGGCAAAAAGTGCCGAAAACGGTAACTCAGTTTTTAAAAAACATTTTACTTGTATTGACAAGGTGAAGAACCGATCAAATTTTTATAAAGGCAGGTCTAGCGGTTTCGGAGATCTAATGAAAAAAGTAAAAAAAAAATGCCATCTGGCCGTCAAAAATGATCATTAGACATATGCACATCAAATTATCAGATATTTTATAAAGATTTTAACAATAAGTATAATTTTGGTTTACATTCCTATGGGTTCCGTACCAAATGTTTACGCGTTAGACGTCGACGCGGCGATTACGCGGTTTGATATTTCGTCTTTATACAGTTAAAGCAGTACGATTGCTTTGAAAAAAAGTTTAGATCTTTCAAAATATGTCAAAATAAAGAAAACATTCTTTTTCAAAAAAAAAATTTAAAAAAAAAATTAAAAAAAAAATTTTTTTTCAAAAAAAGTAATTTTTTGTCTAATTGTTTGTCAAAAATCTTATTTTTTCGAAGTAATTTTTTTCAAAAATGTTAATCGTTTTTTAAAAAAATAATAATTTTTGGTACGGGAAGTTCCAGCAATTTGCCTTAAGGCACGATGCCCTAATTGCCTTAAGACAGAATTCCACTTACAGCTAGTTATGTAATATTTAGTGTACGGCAATTTAATTCAACTTGCATCAAATTTTTCATTACAATTTTTAAATTCTTGATGAAATTTTTAAATATTTTTTGGAACAACTTGTTTCTTTTACTTAGTCTGTCATCAAGATTTGGCAATAAATTAAAACAATATTGGACATACTTGCGCAATCCCAAAGCTCCATATCGGATGGGATTTATTATAGATTTATATATCAATAACTTATTATCAAGTTACATGATTGATTTGCGTCTCATTAGCCAATTTAGGTCTGTAACTTTCTGTCACAATAAAAAGTTGAAATTGAAAATTTTTGCATATCTTCACGTTTTGGTTTCTGAATATTTTGGCATACCTTAGAAAAAATGGATGTATGTGTGTGTGTGTGTTTTGTGTGTCCGCAATTTTTCGATCCCGTTTTCGGCCGCACGGATCAAGCGATTTGAATGATCCAAAAAACATTCGATTTCTATTGATATGGAGATGTGCTGATTAGTTTAGGACAAAGACAGGTCCAACCGTTTTAGAGATACGGAATAAGAGTGCAAAAAATAGAAATCTCGTTTTTGAGTGAACGGAGCATCCGATTTGAATGATTTAAAAATTTTCTACTTGTGTTGACAAAACGTTTGCTTTTGGTGAGAGACACATTTTTTTTTTAATTTCAAACAATTTTGTTTGAATATCGAAAATACTGATAATAGAAGATGATATGGCAAGATTTGTTCTTGTATGTAGTAAATATTGGACCCAGCACTCTTCTTTATGGAACGACAGCTCTTATTGAGAAAGAAGTACAAGTTTCATAGTTAATCCTGATTTTGAAATGAATTCATTTTCGGTGGCGGAAAAACACTGCACCTAAATTTATAACCTGCTCGGTCACATTTACAAAATATTCAGATATGTCGAATAACTTTATCGAGACAAGAAATAAGCGGAGGTTTTAGTCGGTATTATACCCAGGCGGTATTGAGTCCGACATACCATGACAATTGACCTAGTCTTGGTATGCGTAAATGCATTTCCTTCGCTATATAAAATAAAAAAAAAATGAAAAGAGCAGGTATTTCTTCGCTACGACTTTTTATTAGTATGAACCAGTTCACAATTTATTATTGGCAACGATCTCAATTAATTATTTCTCACAACGTCCTTATTGTTTATACGCTATGATAAATTTATAATATATAAGAAATTTATTTTTGTAGAAAATCTATTTATTTTATTTTATTATTTAGATATAGTTAATATCTATTATTTTATATAAGTAAAGTACCAAAGACTTTCCAAATTACATTTATTGGAGTAAACTGAATTTATTATTAATAATGATATAATAATAATGATATAATAATAATGATATATATTGAAATTATAGTTTCTTTATGATTTTCATATTAATGAAAAGTTATATAGTTCTTATCGTTAGTGTATTTATGTATATATTTTATTGTATTTATAAACATATAAATGTAAACAATTACATTTTTAAACCTACTAATTTTTTTTAACCTTCCGAAATCAGTTTTCCTCGAGCAGTAGTACTGTTCGGATCACTTACTGGTTCAATAAAATAAGATAATATTTATTCAATCATAACAAAATTAGTGAGCTGTGTAATATGAAAACATATTCAAACCAAACAATAGTGAAAGTAAGCCCTTTCTTAGGAGGGCACCTAAGAAGTGCAGTGAAATTGTACAGTGTAATTCCAGTGTTACTAAATAATTATGCAAATCAGCGAAGAAAATAGTCCAACTATTCCAATTGTACAAAATACTGAACGACACCTCAAAAACCAATAGTGTATACGCGCAAAACCATTAAATTATTAAACATAAAAACATTAATCACCAATCACCCGAAACTGTTAATCGCATGGAAACAGAACAAGTTATACGTAATTATTACACGTAAGCACCCGCGCATCCAAAGCTTGTCCAAGAATATAAGTTTCGGTAAAAATTTTTTATAAAAAAGAAATTCCTGACATTTGGTGCTTGTTCCAATTATTAATTATTTACAAGTTGTTGTTAATATGTGTAAGTAATAATTTAAGAATTTCAAAACCACTGACGATGGCGTAGAATTTAACGTCGATCCGATTGGATAAATAAAGATTTTTTAAAAATCTTTACTTTATTTATATTTTTTACTTGATGTTACGCCCTCTAAGAAATTAATCATACATTTCAACATCAAATTTAAACACCTTCAATATATATATATATATATATATATATATATATATATATATATATATATATATTATATATATGTTTCTTGACAGATGGAACGTACCTAGTTCCGAAACGTCGACAGTAAATAAATAAATAAAGAAAGAAATAGTTTATTAAAAAACTTTTTTTGTTTTTTATTACTTTGTGGATTCTTATTCGAACTCTACAAAAATTTTTTAGATCTCAAACAAAGTTATATTTGAAATTAAATCTTTGTGAATCTTGTGATATTAAATATATTGAAATATTGATAAAATAAAAAATAAGAAGTAGTAAGTAGCATTTTGTCTTAAGGCAAGTTGCTTCCGGATTGAGATTCAGCTATTTAGTAATGCTCAACTGTTAATTCGCAAAAAAAAAATCACTTTTACTAAAAAATAATGAATGCGATAAACTAATTGATATTTTTTAAACATACTTATAATATCTGTTATTATATAAATTATAAACTAAATTGATAAACTCATTTCATTTTATCTATTTCGTGTTGTATAATGTATTTTATTTATAATTTATGAATCTCAACTATAATCAGTAGCTACCTACAAAACATTACAGAATAGATGTATATAGATGTTTGGCATAGATTCCAACTAGCTTATCTATTACATCGTTTAAGTTCACGGCGAAATTCTATACTTTAATGAAATTTTATAATTCAAGTATGTCTTTACAGATTACAAAATCTATCGTTATACAAAGTTTCATAAAGATTGTCAATAATTTTTTTTTACAACATTTAATTACTAAGAAATGGCCCAGGCAATCTTTCCCAAAAAATAATCAACTAATCAATTAATACCCAATCAATATCTCTTGAACAGTTTATGAATTTTTAAAATCGATAAAATTGTGGGCTAAAATGCAGGCAAGAAAAAATTACACTTTTACGCTAATTAAACAGTAAATTAAAGAAACGGCTCGGCCAATTGCACAAAACTTAAGTTCGAGTAACATCAAATGGATCAAATTTTTGAAAGGATCAAATCGGTTCAGCCGTTTCGCAGGGAACGTAGACAAAAAGTCAAAAATCAGCTCACATACACACACATACTTTTTCCAATTTGGTCTCATTCCAATCAGAAGAACTTGAAAAGATGAGAAAACATAAAATTAGGCAATCGGATTTTCATGCAAACACTTCTCATTCATTGAGTTAATATAAATAATGTGCAAAATGCATAAAAATAGATTAACAAAATATATTAACATATTTTAAATTCAAAATTGTGACACATTAAAAATGTACGTTAAATTCTGACGTCAACAATTTCTAGCTTTAAAGTTGATAAAAAAATAAAATATAGATATGAGTTAATACACTTAAAACGACATCAAGTCTTTTTTAAACAAGATACAATCAAAAAAATTATAGAAAAAATTTGCTATATACAGCCTATTTCCCATACCAATGCAGGAAGTAGTTTTGATGGTTGTAAATGTTTTCCTCTTGAAATCAAAACTTGGACAGTGCTTTTTGGTATTTCTTCCATAAGTATTGGGCAATGTCTGTAAAACAACTCATTATTACTTTGTCTCTTCAAGACATCTAAAGCTTCCATGTATTGTCCTTTATACAGATGCATCATAATCACATTTTCGAAGTCTTCGTTTAACATTGTCAATTTTATCAAGTTACCATTATCTCCATGAGACGCCATTAATTCATAAATTACTCTTTTATTGTTGCATATATTCTCATAAACTACTGGTTGCCTAATAAATTTATCAAACTCGGTTTGCAGTTCATGGCATTCTTGACTATCTAATAAGTTTCTATTTCTTAAATTACCTATTTCATTTAAATACAATTCAATAATCCATATAATAACCATTGTGATTTGCGTTTTATCCTGAGGTTTTAACATATCTAATTTTCTACGAAGAAATAGTCTCAGTGCTGGAATTTCATTCCGCTCCAAAAATTTTAGGCAAACACCTTCAAAACTCGATTGCGTTTCGGCAAATATAAGAGCAGATTCTTTATATTTTTTTTCATTATATAACATTTCAGCTTCCTTTATTTGAATCTTATCATAAAATAAAGGATTGTTATTGCAATACTTTTTGCTAATGCAAATTCGTTTTTGTCAGCATAAATTTTCCATACATCCCTTTCTTCACGTGTGACTTTGTATCTGAATTTTAAAATAATTATCATGAAAAAAACTGATATAAAAATGCATATATAAAATTACAATTTTTACTAAATTAAAATTCTTATAAATTAATCATAAGGCAGTAATGAAACAAATAAATAGAATTAATGGCAATTCAGGGATTAATTCAATTAATTGTTATAAGTTTAAAAATAATCATAATTATTGATAAGCAGCAGGTATTATATTGCACTGATTTAAAAAATATAATAATAATAAAATATAATATTACAAATAATAATAAAATATTTTTAACTTAAATTTTGCAGCATATTTGAAAATTCAAATATTTCAATATATGATTCAATACAATTACCTCAAGGTAAAAGCATATGGCAAGAAAAATTTTGTTCATTTGATTATACTGGTTCATACTAAATAAATGTGATTGCAAAGAAATAATTTCTCTCTTCATAAAATTAATATAGGTAATATTATATGATTAAAAATTAAAGACATAAGTAAAACAAAATCAATTGCTACTGAAAATCATGTTTTTCTGATATTACAATATATATATGCTGCATTATATGTTAACTTAGAAACATCTAGTTCAAACACACCAAGTAATTCATAATTTTGGTTTTACCTAAAGACATATTTATCTGTAAATAACCAAATAGTTCCTTTTGCAGGATCTCGTGCAATGTTAACAACTTTCCCAAAAGCTTCATTGTAGTTGTCTTCGAAAATCACATCATTATTCAATTGCGAAATTCCCACAACTTTATCATTATAAACAAGTAGAGTATGAAATTCTGTCATCACAAATGTTATTGGATATAGTTTAGACTTGGATTTCAAGTTATCATTTGTTCTATTTGGAAATGCTAGCATTTCAGCTTTGGATATAAAATTTGAGTCATCAGATTTATATGGGTCAATCTGAAAATATAAAATATTAGTAAATATGTCACTAAACTAATTTTAAATATTAAAATCTTTAAATTTTGGAGAAAACATTTTGTTTTTCAAAAATGCTTTAACCAAATCAGTAATTATATAAAATCTCGTAATAATAAAAAATTTATAAGAATAATTTAATTTCGTAGACCAAAAGTTAAAAGTTCAATGCCTCATAAATAAGTATCACTAATATAAATTACTTTTCCATAGTACAATCCATGTTCTATAAGCCATCCAAAAGATTTGGGCAGGCTAGACACTTCATTGTAGTATAATTTCAGTTTTGAATATTTCAATGAACTTCCCATTTCTATACATTCCTCTGGTTTGTTTAAATATGAATTGAAAACTTGCTGTAATAGCGACCTGTCTTCTGATGAAGAAGTACCAGAAAATTGATAAAGTCTTTGTGGTGTTGTAACAAGAACAATATACTTATTTGTATCATTGACTTTGCGAAATTCTAGACCAGTAATTGGGATGTCATCTCCCTTGCCAATATCAAAAATCTGTAAGCAAAATATCATGAATACTTAAATTCCTTTTACTTTAAAATAACAAATATAAATACGATAAGATAACAAATATAATTATGATAACAAAATTATTGAATGCATTGCAATAAATTGAGAAGCATAATGGTATAGTTAAAAAGTTTCATGCAAAGCTACAACCACTACAAATAAGTGATATACTTATTTATATGATAAATAGATTAATAAAATAAATTGCAAAGAGTACATTTATAAAACCAAAACTTAAAAATTTATTTGAACATTAAATTAAATCATGTCCTAAATATTATAAGGCAATAATAATTAAGAAGTGAGTCTAGTACACAGATAATTTAAAGATTACAATTCATTTGAATAAAAAATAACATTTTGGAGTGGATTTAAAATATATTAGTGAAAACAATGAAGATGAAATGATATATTGAATAAACTATTTACACAAATTTCATATAGACAACTTTATAAACACTAACTTCAATATTATTTTAAATAATTGTTTTGTCCAAGGATTGAAATTGACAAGATAATAATTAAATAAGAAATCATAACAAAATTTAACATATTCATAAGAAAATTTGTTATCTTCTGTAAAATAGTTAAATACAAATATACAACCAGCAATAAATGGTTTAATACAAATTTGATTTATTAATTACTACATTACATTTGTAAATGTAAAAATATAAATTCAAGGAATGATGATCAAAAATATTTGTAGAAAAAAAATGGGATTATAAAAAATATATATAAGTAAAAAATATTTGGAGAATTGTAGTTGGTTTTAACCCTCCGTCGGTCGGAGTGGTCTAGCCAGAGTTTTTTCGACTTCAACTTAAAAAAAAAAATACTTCCAGTAATCATATCGACTTGAAATTTCTTGACTTTTCCTAAAAGTTCATCAGCTGTCAATCAATGAAAAAATCAGAACGAAAAAATGTACAGAAGAATAATTAGAAGGATATTAACTTTTTTATACTTCAAACGGTCGGAGTGGTCTGTCTAGACCACCCATACATTTTGTATGAAGTATGACGGTATTTTCTATTTAAACTGCGTTTTATGTATTTTTTACTATGTGTTGTAACATGAAAGTTAGTATTTACACGCACACATATGAAAATTCTTTAAAAACCTATCAAACTTATTTGTTATCGCAAACATTGAAAATCGGATGGATAATGCGCACATTGCACATTATCAACAATTTTTCTACCCATACTGCATTAAAAACTTTTTTTGGCAAACCTGTAGCCGTAAGTATGCAGTACAATTGAAATTATATTTTCACTTTGAGTTTTACAGCTCATTTCGAAGGCGCCAAAGAAGAATAAATATTGTTTTTCATTGATATAAAACAGAAAAATTAACAAAAAAGCAACGATTTTTTTATATTCCATGATTTGTTTTTTGAAATATTTTTATTAGAGACAAGCTCAACACATGCAAAAGACAGTAAGAAAAAGAAAAAATCTAAACTATAAATATTTAATACTAACAATCGTTAATATATAAGACACCAAAAACTCATTTATCCCATATAAATGCATGTAAAATGAATGGTGATCCAGCCAGACCAGAGTGGTCCATTCAAAGCCAAATAAATATCCGACCGACGGAGGGTTAATAATAACTTTTTTGTTACTTGTTAAATAAAAAATAATGCAATAAATACTTGAAGATAATATTTATAACATACCAGACCTTCTACCTCCCTGTTACCATAAAGTGGTAAATAGTTAGGAAGCTTGAGTAATTTTAATAATATTTTATATTTAAATGATCATAATTAAATATATAAAAAAATATAAAATATAAAAACAAATTGGCTTACTTGTCTCCAATACTGCTCAAGACTACTATGAAATATTTTGTCACCATCTAATCCCATTTCAGTTTCGAAAATTAAACCTTTAGATGTTCCTAGCAAAATATGACCTGTTGTAGTCTCAGAGCACACATTACAATTCCAGCCAACCTCAGTTATTTCGTAGCCTCGAAACTTATTCGAAGCTTTAAGTTTATTACTTTTCCTATTGAGATATATTAATTCACTAGAAGATTCAGGCTGTCTTGATGTTAAGGCAATAAGCAGGTGATTACCATATGGATCAATAAATATTTCGCTTATTTTGTATGCAGGTTTATTCAGAGATATTTCTGAAATAACATAAACAAAATTAAATAAAAGATTAATACTTTAATTTTTAAATAGTATAAAAAAAATAATATAGCAATAGTGAAATATATATAAAAAACTTGTGTACATATTTGATAAGCAATATTAAGTTATTTAATCTATATATAGTAAATAAACATGTACATAAATATTGAAATAAATATATTAAAAATAAAGCAGATTTTGTTATAAAAATGTGCAATGTAAGCACAGATTAAAAAAAAAAGGTGATTCGAAAGTAAAAGTAATATTATAAACAAATGATTCTGCCGACATAAAATGCATATGTAGTATATACACTATACCTTCATTTTTATCAGGCTGTTTCAAATTAATTCTAAACAAAGTATTATTTGCCATGGCCAATACCAAAATATCGTTAGCAACTGCCAAATGTGTAATCTTATCCGAGGGCGTAAACTGCATTTTTTGTTTGCTAAAAATTGGTGTACTATCCTCCATCCTTGAATTGTATCTTTAAGGTAAGAATAAATTAGGTACATGCAAGCAAATGTCACTGAAGGCTTCAAATTGTCAGTGTAATTATTACCCGGAAATTGGTTCATCTGATATTGAACCAGCAATATTTTTTTGATTTGCTTGTTCATACTGATCCATAATAGAAGTCATTATTGAACTTTAAAGTGTAGACGATGATATCATATATTGTTTAATATATTTTATAATTATTATTTATAGTTATCAATATTATAAATGGTCATAATTATATATATACATATTACTAAGTTAAATCAAAATTAATTAGATTTATTTTACATTTATGACAGTTAAAGACGCACTGAGCGTCAATGACATTTGAAACGTCAAAGAAACGCGTGATGTATGCAATAGGTGGCAGCGCTTATCAAAGACGCGGCGCGAATTTCAAATAACTCAGTTATTTATGATATATTTATTTTTACATAATTTAAACATAATTAATAACAGTTTTAATCAAATATACGACTAATAGCGCAGTAAATATAAAGGAAAAAATGATGTAGCCTCTTAATTTTATTACTGTGCGTAAAATTTTGGAAATAGGCTAATCGTACCCTTAAGTATAATGTATAAATTGACATTGAGCTATTTTATCGCTAGAAAACGAGTTCAATATCAAAGGGTAAAATTGCAAAGTATTTTCTAATAAATTTACGTTGCAATCATTTTCAATACCTTGAAAACCTTACAACTCTCGCAAACAACCTTCGAGTTAAAAAACACCTAAAAATATATTAGTATTAAGTATAAAGTATTTTATATTTAATCTCTTTATCTTAATTATCGAATTTTTAACCATTTTTTGTCCCTTGAAAAAAACAACCTACTGATGAAAAATTGCTTAAAAAAATTATTTTGAAATTGAGAAAAATAATGATTTGAATATTATTTCAAATTCTCATAAATAATTACCATATTTAAAATTTTTTCAATCCTTAAAACCATCCTTAAATTTAATATTTATGATAACATATTTAAAACTATTTATTATATATATAATATATATATATATATATATATATATATATATATATATTTATATATATATATATATATATATATATATTAAATGGTAGAGTCTTGGATTTGTGAATTTTTGTAGAGTTCGAATAAGAATCCACAAAGTAATAAAAAACAAAAAAAGTTTTTTAATAAACTATTTCTTTCTTTATTTATTTATTTACTGTCGACGTTTCGGAACTAGGTACGTTCCATCTGTCAAGAAAATATATATATATATATATATATATATATATATATATATATATATATATATATATATATATATATATATATATATATATATGTTTCTTGACAGATGGAACGTACCTAGTTCCGAAACGTCGACAGTAAATAAATAAATAAAGAAAGAAATAGTTTATTAAAAAACTTTTTTTGTTTTTTATTACTTTGTGGATTCTTATTCGAACTCTACAAAAATTCACAAATCCAAGACTCTACCATTTAATATATATATATATATATATATATATATATATAAATATATATATATATATATATATATATATATATATTATATATATAATAAATAGTTTTAAATATGTTATCATAAATATTAAATTTAAGGATGGTTTTAAGGATTGAAGAAATTTTAAATATGGTAATTATTTATGAGAATTTGAAATAATATTCAAATCATTATTTTTCTCAATTTCAAAATAATTTTTTTAAGCAATTTTTCATCAGTAGGTTGTTTTTTTCAAGGGACAAAAAATGGTTAAAAATTCGATAATTAAGATAAAGAGATTAAATATAAAATACTTTATACTTAATACTAATATATTTTTAGGTGTTTTTTAACTCGAAGGTTGTTTGCGAGAGTTGTAAGGTTTTCAAGGTATTGAAAATGATTGCAACGTAAATTTATTAGAAAATACTTTGCAATTTTACCCTTTGATATTGAACTCGTTTTCTAGCGATAAAATAGCTCAATGTCAATTTATACATTATACTTAAGGGTACGATTAGCCTATTTCCAAAATTTTACGCACAGTAATAAAATTAAGAGGCTACATCATTTTTTCCTTTATATTTACTGCGCTATTAGTCGTATATTTGATTAAAACTGTTATTAATTATGTTTAAATTATGTAAAAATAAATATATCATAAATAACTGAGTTATTTGAAATTCGCGCCGCGTCTTTGATAAGCGCTGCCACCTATTGCATACATCACGCGTTTCTTTGACGTTTCAAATGTCATTGACGCTCAGTGCGTCTTTAACTGTCATAAATGTAAAATAAATCTAATTAATTTTGATTTAACTTAGTAATATGTATATATATAATTATGACCATTTATAATATTGATAACTATAAATAATAATTATAAAATATATTAAACAATATATGATATCATCGTCTACACTTTAAAGTTCAATAATGACTTCTATTATGGATCAGTATGAACAAGCAAATCAAAAAAATATTGCTGGTTCAATATCAGATGAACCAATTTCCGGGTAATAATTACACTGACAATTTGAAGCCTTCAGTGACATTTGCTTGCATGTACCTAATTTATTCTTACCTTAAAGATACAATTCAAGGATGGAGGATAGTACACCAATTTTTAGCAAACAAAAAATGCAGTTTACGCCCTCGGATAAGATTACACATTTGGCAGTTGCTAACGATATTTTGGTATTGGCCATGGCAAATAATACTTTGTTTAGAATTAATTTGAAACAGCCTGATAAAAATGAAGGTATAGTGTATATACTACATATGCATTTTATGTCGGCAGAATCATTTGTTTATAATATTACTTTTACTTTCGAATCACCTTTTTTTTTTAATCTGTGCTTACATTGCACATTTTTATAACAAAATCTGCTTTATTTTTAATATATTTATTTCAATATTTATGTACATGTTTATTTACTATATATAGATTAAATAACTTAATATTGCTTATCAAATATGTACACAAGTTTTTTATATATATTTCACTATTGCTATATTATTTTTTTTATACTATTTAAAAATTAAAGTATTAATCTTTTATTTAATTTTGTTTATGTTATTTCAGAAATATCTCTGAATAAACCTGCATACAAAATAAGCGAAATATTTATTGATCCATATGGTAATCACCTGCTTATTGCCTTAACATCAAGACAGCCTGAATCTTCTAGTGAATTAATATATCTCAATAGGAAAAGTAATAAACTTAAAGCTTCGAATAAGTTTCGAGGCTACGAAATAACTGAGGTTGGCTGGAATTGTAATGTGTGCTCTGAGACTACAACAGGTCATATTTTGCTAGGAACATCTAAAGGTTTAATTTTCGAAACTGAAATGGGATTAGATGGTGACAAAATATTTCATAGTAGTCTTGAGCAGTATTGGAGACAAGTAAGCCAATTTGTTTTTATATTTTATATTTTTTTATATATTTAATTATGATCATTTAAATATAAAATATTATTAAAATTACTCAAGCTTCCTAACTATTTACCACTTTATGGTAACAGGGAGGTAGAAGGTCTGGTATGTTATAAATATTATCTTCAAGTATTTATTGCATTATTTTTTATTTAACAAGTAACAAAAAAGTTATTATTAACCCTCCGTCGGTCGGATATTTATTTGGCTTTGAATGGACCACTCTGGTCTGGCTGGATCACCATTCATTTTACATGCATTTATATGGGATAAATGAGTTTTTGGTGTCTTATATATTAACGATTGTTAGTATTAAATATTTATAGTTTAGATTTTTTCTTTTTCTTACTGTCTTTTGCATGTGTTGAGCTTGTCTCTAATAAAAATATTTCAAAAAACAAATCATGGAATATAAAAAAATCGTTGCTTTTTTGTTAATTTTTCTGTTTTATATCAATGAAAAACAATATTTATTCTTCTTTGGCGCCTTCGAAATGAGCTGTAAAACTCAAAGTGAAAATATAATTTCAATTGTACTGCATACTTACGGCTACAGGTTTGCCAAAAAAAGTTTTTAATGCAGTATGGGTAGAAAAATTGTTGATAATGTGCAATGTGCGCATTATCCATCCGATTTTCAATGTTTGCGATAACAAATAAGTTTGATAGGTTTTTAAAGAATTTTCATATGTGTGCGTGTAAATACTAACTTTCATGTTACAACACATAGTAAAAAATACATAAAACGCAGTTTAAATAGAAAATACCGTCATACTTCATACAAAATGTATGGGTGGTCTAGACAGACCACTCCGACCGTTTGAAGTATAAAAAAGTTAATATCCTTCTAATTATTCTTCTGTACATTTTTTCGTTCTGATTTTTTCATTGATTGACAGCTGATGAACTTTTAGGAAAAGTCAAGAAATTTCAAGTCGATATGATTACTGGAAGTATTTTTTTTTTTTAAGTTGAAGTCGAAAAAACTCTGGCTAGACCACTCCGACCGACGGAGGGTTAAAACCAACTACAATTCTCCAAATATTTTTTACTTATATATATTTTTTATAATCCCATTTTTTTTCTACAAATATTTTTGATCATCATTCCTTGAATTTATATTTTTACATTTACAAATGTAATGTAGTAATTAATAAATCAAATTTGTATTAAACCATTTATTGCTGGTTGTATATTTGTATTTAACTATTTTACAGAAGATAACAAATTTTCTTATGAATATGTTAAATTTTGTTATGATTTCTTATTTAATTATTATCTTGTCAATTTCAATCCTTGGACAAAACAATTATTTAAAATAATATTGAAGTTAGTGTTTATAAAGTTGTCTATATGAAATTTGTGTAAATAGTTTATTCAATATATCATTTCATCTTCATTGTTTTCACTAATATATTTTAAATCCACTCCAAAATGTTATTTTTTATTCAAATGAATTGTAATCTTTAAATTATCTGTGTACTAGACTCACTTCTTAATTATTATTGCCTTATAATATTTAGGACATGATTTAATTTAATGTTCAAATAAATTTTTAAGTTTTGGTTTTATAAATGTACTCTTTGCAATTTATTTTATTAATCTATTTATCATATAAATAAGTATATCACTTATTTGTAGTGGTTGTAGCTTTGCATGAAACTTTTTAACTATACCATTATGCTTCTCAATTTATTGCAATGCATTCAATAATTTTGTTATCATAATTATATTTGTTATCTTATCGTATTTATATTTGTTATTTTAAAGTAAAAGGAATTTAAGTATTCATGATATTTTGCTTACAGATTTTTGATATTGGCAAGGGAGATGACATCCCAATTACTGGTCTAGAATTTCGCAAAGTCAATGATACAAATAAGTATATTGTTCTTGTTACAACACCACAAAGACTTTATCAATTTTCTGGTACTTCTTCATCAGAAGACAGGTCGCTATTACAGCAAGTTTTCAATTCATATTTAAACAAACCAGAGGAATGTATAGAAATGGGAAGTTCATTGAAATATTCAAAACTGAAATTATACTACAATGAAGTGTCTAGCCTGCCCAAATCTTTTGGATGGCTTATAGAACATGGATTGTACTATGGAAAAGTAATTTATATTAGTGATACTTATTTATGAGGCATTGAACTTTTAACTTTTGGTCTACGAAATTAAATTATTCTTATAAATTTTTTATTATTACGAGATTTTATATAATTACTGATTTGGTTAAAGCATTTTTGAAAAACAAAATGTTTTCTCCAAAATTTAAAGATTTTAATATTTAAAATTAGTTTAGTGACATATTTACTAATATTTTATATTTTCAGATTGACCCATATAAATCTGATGACTCAAATTTTATATCCAAAGCTGAAATGCTAGCATTTCCAAATAGAACAAATGATAACTTGAAATCCAAGTCTAAACTATATCCAATAACATTTGTGATGACAGAATTTCATACTCTACTTGTTTATAATGATAAAGTTGTGGGAATTTCGCAATTGAATAATGATGTGATTTTCGAAGACAACTACAATGAAGCTTTTGGGAAAGTTGTTAACATTGCACGAGATCCTGCAAAAGGAACTATTTGGTTATTTACAGATAAATATGTCTTTAGGTAAAACCAAAATTATGAATTACTTGGTGTGTTTGAACTAGATGTTTCTAAGTTAACATATAATGCAGCATATATATATTGTAATATCAGAAAAACATGATTTTCAGTAGCAATTGATTTTGTTTTACTTATGTCTTTAATTTTAATCATATAATATTACCTATATTAATTTTATGAAGAGAGAAATTATTTCTTTGCAATCACATTTATTTAGTATGAACCAGTATAATCAAATGAACAAAATTTTTCTTGCCATATGCTTTTACCTTGAGGTAATTGTATTGAATCATATATTGAAATATTTGAATTTTCAAATATGCTGCAAAATTTAAGTTAAAAATATTTTATTATTATTTGTAATATTATATTTTATTATTATTATATTTTTTAAATCAGTGCAATATAATACCTGCTGCTTATCAATAATTATGATTATTTTTAAACTTATAACAATTAATTGAATTAATCCCTGAATTGCCATTAATTCTATTTATTTGTTTCATTACTGCCTTATGATTAATTTATAAGAATTTTAATTTAGTAAAAATTGTAATTTTATATATGCATTTTTATATCAGTTTTTTTCATGATAATTATTTTAAAATTCAGATACAAAGTCACACGTGAAGAAAGGGATGTATGGAAAATTTATGCTGACAAAAACGAATTTGCATTAGCAAAAAAGTATTGCAATAACAATCCTTTATTTTATGATAAGATTCAAATAAAGGAAGCTGAAATGTTATATAATGAAAAAAAATATAAAGAATCTGCTCTTATATTTGCCGAAACGCAATCGAGTTTTGAAGGTGTTTGCCTAAAATTTTTGGAGCGGAATGAAATTCCAGCACTGAGACTATTTCTTCGTAGAAAATTAGATATGTTAAAACCTCAGGATAAAACGCAAATCACAATGGTTATTATATGGATTATTGAATTGTATTTAAATGAAATAGGTAATTTAAGAAATAGAAACTTATTAGATAGTCAAGAATGCCATGAACTGCAAACCGAGTTTGATAAATTTATTAGGCAACCAGTAGTTTATGAGAATATATGCAACAATAAAAGAGTAATTTATGAATTAATGGCGTCTCATGGAGATAATGGTAACTTGATAAAATTGACAATGTTAAACGAAGACTTCGAAAATGTGATTATGATGCATCTGTATAAAGGACAATACATGGAAGCTTTAGATGTCTTGAAGAGACAAAGTAATAATGAGTTGTTTTACAGACATTGCCCAATACTTATGGAAGAAATACCAAAAAGCACTGTCCAAGTTTTGATTTCAAGAGGAAAACATTTACAACCATCAAAACTACTTCCTGCATTGGTATGGGAAATAGGCTGTATATAGCAAATTTTTTCTATAATTTTTTTGATTGTATCTTGTTTAAAAAAGACTTGATGTCGTTTTAAGTGTATTAACTCATATCTATATTTTATTTTTTTATCAACTTTAAAGCTAGAAATTGTTGACGTCAGAATTTAACGTACATTTTTAATGTGTCACAATTTTGAATTTAAAATATGTTAATATATTTTGTTAATCTATTTTTATGCATTTTGCACATTATTTATATTAACTCAATGAATGAGAAGTGTTTGCATGAAAATCCGATTGCCTAATTTTATGTTTTCTCATCTTTTCAAGTTCTTCTGATTGGAATGAGACCAAATTGGAAAAAGTATGTGTGTGTATGTGAGCTGATTTTTGACTTTTTGTCTACGTTCCCTGCGAAACGGCTGAACCGATTTGATCCTTTCAAAAATTTGATCCATTTGATGTTACTCGAACTTAAGTTTTGTGCAATTGGCCGAGCCGTTTCTTTAATTTACTGTTTAATTAGCGTAAAAGTGTAATTTTTTCTTGCCTGCATTTTAGCCCACAATTTTATCGATTTTAAAAATTCATAAACTGTTCAAGAGATATTGATTGGGTATTAATTGATTAGTTGATTATTTTTTGGGAAAGATTGCCTGGGCCATTTCTTAGTAATTAAATGTTGTAAAAAAAAATTATTGACAATCTTTATGAAACTTTGTATAACGATAGATTTTGTAATCTGTAAAGACATACTTGAATTATAAAATTTCATTAAAGTATAGAATTTCGCCGTGAACTTAAACGATGTAATAGATAAGCTAGTTGGAATCTATGCCAAACATCTATATACATCTATTCTGTAATGTTTTGTAGGTAGCTACTGATTATAGTTGAGATTCATAAATCATAAATAAAATACATTATACAACACGAAATAGATAAAATGAAATGAGTTTATCAATTTAGTTTATAATTTATATAATAACAGATATTATAAGTATGTTTAAAAAATATCAATTAGTTTATCGCATTCATTATTTTTTAGTAAAAGTGATTTTTTTTTTGCGAATTAACAGTTGAGCATTACTAAATAGCTGAATCTCAATCCGGAAGCAACTTGCCTTAAGACAAAATGCTACTTACTACTTCTTATTTTTTATTTATCAATATTTCAATATATTTAATATCACAAGATTCACAAAGATTTAATTTCAAATATAACTTTGTTTGAGATCTAAAAAATTTTGTAGAGTTCGAATAAGAATCCACAAAGTAATAAAAAACAAAAAAAGTTTTTAATAACTATTTCTTTCTTTATTTATTTATTTACTGTCGACGTTTCGGAACTAGGTACGTTCCATCTGTCAAGAAAATATATATATATATATATATATTATATATATATATATATATATATATATATATATATATATTTGAAGGTGTTTAAATTTGATGTTGAAATGTATGATTAATTTCTTAGAGGGCGTAACATCAAGTAAAAAATATAAATAAAGTACAGATTTTTAAAAAATCTTTATTTATCCAATCGGATCGACGTTAAATTCTACGCCATCGTCAGTGGTTTTGAAATTCTTAAATTATTACTTACACATATTAACAACAACTTTAAATAATTAATAATTGGAACAAGCACCAAATGTCAGGAATTTCTTTTTTATAAAAAATTTTTACCGAAACTTATATTCTTGGACAAGCTTTGGATGCGCGGGTGCTTACGTGTAATAATTACGTATAACTTGTTCTGTTTCCATGCGATTAACAGTTTCGGGTGATTGGTGATTAATGTTTTATGTTTAATAATTTAATGGTTTTGCGCGTATACACTATTGGTTTTTGAGGTGTCGTTCAGTATTTTGTACAATTGGAATAGTTGGACTATTTCTTCGATGATTTGCATAATTATTTAGTAACACTGGAATTACACTGTACAATTTCACTGCACTTCTAGGTGCCCTCTAAGAAAGGGTTACTTTCCACTATTGTTTGGTTTTGAATATGTTTTCATATTACACAGCTCACTAATTTTGTTATGATTGAATAAATATTATCTTATTTTATTGAACCAGTAAGTGATCCGAACAGTACTACTGCTCGAGGGAAAACTGATTTCGGAAGTTTAAAAAAAAATTAGTAGGTTTAAAAATGTAATTGTTTACATTTATATGTTTATAAATACAATAAAATATATACATAAATACACTAACGATAAGAAAGAATATAACTTTTCATTAATATGAAAATCATAAAGAAAAACTATAATTTCAATATATATCATTATTATTATATCATATATTATTATCATTATTAATAATAAAATTCAGTTTACTCCAAAAAATGTAATTTGGAAAGTCTTTGGTACTTTACTTATATATAAAATAATAGATATTAACTATATCTAAATAATAAAAAAAATAAATAGATTTTCTACAAAAATAAATTTCTTATATATTAAAATTTATCATAGCGTATAAAACAATAAGGACGTTGTGAGAAATATTAATTGAGATCGTTGCCAATAATAAATTGTGAACTGGTTCATACTAATAAAAAGTCGTTAGCGAAGAAAATACCTGCTCTTTTTTTTTTTTTTTTTTTATATAGCGAAGGAAATGCATTTACGCATACCAAGACTAGGTCAATGTCATGGTATGTCGGAATCAATACCGCCTGGGTATAATCCCCGACTAAAACCTCCGATTATTTCTTGTCTCGATAAAGTTATTCGACATATCGAATATTTTGTAAATGTGACCGAGCAGGGTTATAAATTTAGGTGCAGTGGTTTTTCCGCCACCGAAAATGAATTCATTTCAAAATCAGGATTATTAACTATGAAACTTGTACTTCTTTCTCAATAAGAGCTGTCGTTCCATAAAGAAGAGTGCTGGAGTCCAATATTTACTACATACAAGAACAAATCTTGCCATATCATCTTCTATTATCAGTATTTTCGATATTTCAAAACAAATTGTTTGAAATTAAAAAAAAAATGTGTCTCTCACCAAAAGCAAACGTTTTGTCAACACAAGTAGAAAATTTTTAAATCATTCAAATCGGATGCTCCGTTCACTCAAAAA
>NW_020537858.1:0-17065 GCF_003426905.1 Ctenocephalides felis | reverse complement strand
TACCGTAATTAAAAATCTTGGTACGGAACTAAAAAAATTTACCCAAAATGTGTACACATTATTAAAATCTCTATAAAATATCTGATAATTTGATGTGCATATGTCCAATAAACATTTTTGACCGCCAGATAACCTTTTTAACTTATTTTTATTGAGAGTCCATAACCGCTGGACCTGCCTCCCCAAAAATTTAATCAGTTCTTAATCTTGTCAATACAAGTATAAAATGTTTTTTGAATTATTAAAAGCGGACGCTCCGTTCTCTTAAAAATTGAGTTACCGTTTTTGGCACTTTTGCCCTGTATCTTCGAAACGGCTAGACCTGCCTTCGCGAAAAACTAATCAATACGTCTCCTTATCAATACAAATCGAATGTTTTTTGAATTATTCAAATCGGTTGGTCGGCATTCCCGAAATCGTCGACAAAAATTTCGTATCCGCACACACACACACATTCATTTTTTAAGGTATGTCAAAACATTCAGAAACCTTTCAACGTAAAGATGTATAAAAATTTTCATTTCAGATTTTTTTGCGATTACTTTCAGTTACCTTACGGGAAGTTAAAAATACTAATATTAGTATGCAAATTTTTCATAATTGTTTTCATTATGTCGGCATTTTAATTTAAGGATTGAAATAAATGTCGTATTTTAAATAGACATCAATTGTAATAAAAACATGGTGAAATGCAAGGTATATATGTATTCTAACAAGTTCGCAAAAGTGAATGCTATAGCATTGATTCATTGTGATGCAGAATGTCGTGGATGCATAAACATTCAAATTGGAAAGTCAATTATTTTGAAATTAATTTTAAATAATCTTACGTTTTTGTAATTATTACTAACTGAGTCTTTAGGTATTCACGTATTATTTTATCTTTTCTTATCTTGTGCAGGTACATTTTGTAAAATAGAAGCTTAATATTCGATGTGGATGCTATAGCGTTCGTTATTATAAGATAATATGATAATCTGACTATCCTTATAAACGTTTCGGATATCACAATCGATTCACAAATCAAGCGACTGTAAATTTACTTGCTGAAACTATTACTGTCTGCAAACGTATTAAGAATATATGAATCAGAAAAAAATCATAAATTATATATACGGTACTATATCCATCCCAGTGTGCAAACTCACAGAACTACGAGAATAGAAATCTAAGAAATAACGGGTGACTTGACACACAAAATGTACAGTAAGTAAACGGAAGCTTAATGAGCAAATAGAAGTGAATTACAATTCGAAACTTTGCACTACTTTGAAGATTCTAAGATAATCAAACCAATGTTGTAACAAGTGTTTAAATATCAAACATGTCAAACCTTTGAGTACATCCGAGGCGTCGGGTTCATCGTCTGTTTGCCCGAGTTTGGTCCACGCAGTTGATTTTTGCGAGGCCATCACTCGCCTCAACACTGGGTCCCTGGGATGGTCATTGGAACGTCTCGCCTGAAAAAAAAAAATTAAAACTTTGAAGGAATCGAAAATCGTTAAAGAGCGACCATTTATTAATTTATTCATGAATAGCAATACAGTATTAATCGTTATTTATTGTAGTAACTAAGGTGATCATAATTGTATAAGTTAAAACCGGAATGTCAATATTTAGTTATGCTAATCTGGAACCACGGAGGGGGGGGGGTTAATAACAAACGCTATTTGAAGATACAGTAAAAAAATGTTTTTTATATGAATCAATGTTTTTTCATCAAAAATATTTAAGTAAGAACTTTATTATTCGATTATATGCAATACTTTTTTATCTGTGATATTATATCTTTTTCGCGCTCTTGAGCCTTGTATAATATTTCATTCAATTTTATTCATAAATAATTTGAAAAATTTAGCATTAGTTCATTTTTTTTCATATTTTTAATTTTAATTTACATATTAATTTTCAAAAAATGGGACAATCCGAGACAAAAGATCTATATCCGGAACAAACTGTTTTTAAAAAAACCCGGGACACAAGATAAAAATCCGGATCTGTCCCGACCAAACCGGAACGTATTGCCACCTTAATATTATCACTTCTAAAATTTATCTTCATTTCAACCACTGAATTATAATACTTAGAATACAAATCGTTTGTATTGCTTAAATTACGTTTCACATATAAACAAATCAATCCTAGTCATATTATAAGACAAAAAATTTGATTATAAAGGGATCAGTTTCTAAACCTTCAACTTTTTTCAAAAGACGTCCTCCTAGTAGAATTTTAATCTACTCCCAACTACAGATTAGAAAATTGAGTAATCGTTTTAAAGCCCAAAGTTTTTACGATATTTCTGAACTTGCTAAATTTAGTATCAAACAATATTTTGCTAATGAAATGCCTAGAAGTAATATCTGGTACAAAATTTTTCTCGATATTTCCAATTATTCTTTTCTTTTCACCAATTTCTTCTAATTTTTCGTTCAAAATTATTTTAACATATCCTTACTAAATTTTTTATCATTTTAATGATTTTTATATTTTATTCTGTTCTTGATACTGCCCTTATTTATCATTATCAGATTGGAACTTTAAATTAGACAAGAGATATTTGAAAGATTTTTTATTATCAGAAGAATCGCAAGGCATCTATTTATTTTGAATAGTGAACATTTTATTATCATGCTTTAAACGCAAATTATCGTAAGTATTCTCCATTCAAGTTATTATTGAATTACATAATATTAGTGTAAGGCTCAATATTGTTTTAGCTTTGTATTTTACTGTAATTAATTTATTTGAGATAATTTGTTCTCTGTAAATAGTGATTTTAAAAGATTTTAAATAGACGTAAAGAACACCATATAATATATCCTCGCATTACTTTTATTGAATAAAGTTTTAAGAAAAATAAGTTACAAACGTTTCGAGGACGTATTTAACTCATCAGTGTAAAATAATAACAAACAATTATAATATTCTATACACGATTGGCAAAAATTAAATCTTATTAACCCGTATTTGAGAATCAAGGATCTAATATGAAAATATGAAAAATATTAAATTGAATGAAATAAGTTAAAGTACTAGTTTAAATAAATATTATTCGAAAAACGTTATGAAGTTTTATCAAGATTCATACATAAATCATGTACACATAGTACGTTTAAATAAGGCCTTTCGGGAAAGAATACTTTGGGATTATTGAAATCTAAACTATGGGTATTAATGTTAGTATGGTCATGGTCAAATTTATAACTGTCTGGTTTTTTGAATTGTAATTCAACGGCCAATTTCCGATTGGCTATCTTATAAAAATAAGAAACTTTCTTCCAACCAAATAAAAATAAGGCATCTGCTTTCAAACTTATAAAAGCAGTCAACATATTCTAACCTAATAAAATTAAGGCACATGATTTCAACCATAGATAACGAACTTCCAACCTAATAAAATTAAGCTACTTGCTTCCAACCTAGCAAAATTAAGGCACTTTCTACACACCTAATAAAATTAGGTCACTTGCTTCCAACCTATTGAAATAGGCCACTAGCTTACAACCTAGTGAAATTAAGGCGCATTCTACCAACCTAAAATAATTAGGTCACTTGCTTCCAATCTGATAAAATTAAGCGACTTGATTCAAACCTGATAAAATTAGGCCACTTGCTTCCAACCTGATATACCCAAGGCACTTGTTTCCAACCTGATATACCCAAGGCACTCACTTCATAAAAATAAGTCGAAGCAATATGTTATAATAAAGAGATATGCAATCAGTAATGAGATATATGCATAAGTATAATATTATGTAAATCCAGATAAAAAATATCTGAAGCTTTCAAATCAAATTTTTGTCAGTTAATTATAAATCTTAATTACTGGACAGCTTGTTATCTCTTCAAATTGCGTTAAAAACTAAACCTGTAAACAACGCCCATTTGTACAAACCATCTCTACTAATCCAATGTAAAAGCAATTAAAACTGAAACTAATATGTCATGCAAATTCTCATCTAACTTTTGAAGCTGTAATTTCAGCGACAAAATACCATGAAAAATAATTAAAAACTGTGAAGTTCTTTGATATACATTTTTATAAAAAATATTTTCAAATCTATGAAAGCAGGACATCCCTTAATAAGATAAAACAAGTATATTTTGCTTCAATGAACACATCGTGCTTTTGTGCAAACATTGTTTTTGATATAATTAAATACTTTTCAAGCTAAATTGAAAATAAAGCGATGAAAATTGTTACGAAAATACAGATTCACCCTTTCGACTCGGATGCCGCCGCTCCGGCGGCAAAATTCATATAAATCTCGGAATTCGCGAGTGGAAAGTGTTAATTTATTTTGTGGTAACTTAATCTATGTGTTTAAAAAATAATTCAGAAAATTAGTAATACATGTTGAACATTTTAAATTGAATTTAATATTAGCTAAAAAATCATTATATAAAAAAGTGCATAACTATACGTTGTAATATTTGCAATACATAAATCCTATTACCTATTTGGTTATGATAAAGGCACGGTAATTATAGGAACAACATAGAAACGTACTGCAGATAAATCTTTAAAAGTTTCATCGCGGATGATCTAAATTACAAGTTGAGCACTTTAGTTAGCAAAATTGTTTGTTTTCGAACCCTTGTGGTCATTAATCATTCACCCCATACTTATTAAAACTCATCCGAAATAAACTCGATAAGAGTAGGAATAATATTTATTAACTTCCTGATAAAACAAGTTATTAACTTCCCCTTGGAATAATTTAATGAAATTCACAAATAATGATTTTCATATAGATATTATAATTATTTTATTACCATGTCTTAATATAGAACAAAATGTGCATCATTCAGCAGAAAAAAAAATACATAAAACAGGTAATTTAAAAAAAGCAAAAGCATTTTAACCCAAAATGTATATAAATATTAGGTTAGAATAGAATATGAGTATGGATTAAATTAAATTTAGTTTAAATATAAGGCACAATTTGATTTCGTAATAAATTCATGTTATTTACGATTCTCCCAAAAAAATGGAACAAAATGTTTTCAAATAGATTATTATAAATAAACACTGTAACACTATATAATATTTAAAAGAATTATATATACTGAATTGAAAAGTTGAAATTATTTGTTCAAAGTATATTAGAACTATAATTAGAATTAGAAATAAAATTTGAATTATTTTCGATATAAAAAAATGAATTTAAAATATATATATATACTAGCTGACCCGACAGACGTTGTTCTGTACCTACGTCTACAATTTTTCAATATTTTATACTAATATTTACTGCTTAGTTAAAATAATATAATTACTGTTTTTTGAATTTTTATTTACACCAATATATAAGTGATGTTGAATGTAGAACTGTTTCAAATAAAATGATTGTTCTCAATTCCCACGGTTAACACTTTAATTATTCATTTTAGAAATTATTAAAAAATGTTCAATATTAAAAAATTATATACTGCGATTTATAGAACAAATTTATTTTCAATAGCTCAATTTATTTTATTGCATTTAAGGGTTATATAGTATTTTAGTTTAGTTTTTAGTTTATTACTCTTTTAATTCTGATTTTATCAGAACTTGTAATACACTATTTTAAAGGTGATTAAATGAGCTAAACTTTCTCTATCATAAATTTTACCGTAAGCTCTTATTGTGAAACGGCGAAGGGTTAAAGGGCTCGAAAGACCTCTGGTTGGACAGCCGCGCACTCCTTAATTAATACCTCTATCAATATTTGTGTAATGGAAAAATAATAAACAGCTATAATTAGTCAGAAAAATACCTCGAATTTTCATATATATATACTTTTATACGTATTCTTTCAGAGATATTATAATGAGAAATTGGATGTTTTTTAAGAGTTTTTTTTTCATGAAATCATGAGTTTTGAAAATCGTTTGTACTAAAGTTGTGGTATTTTCCAGAATCCATTAAGATCTCTTAAACCAAGTTAAATCTAGATGGAATACGATTATTTTTAAATTTGGTGGAAATGGCACTGAAAAACTATTTGATTTAAATGAAAAAACATTATGTGCGTCTTTATTTGCATGATAGATTTTATTTACTCATTTTACACGCAGAAGGTACTCATTTTAAAGCTTATTTTGAGCAGTATAAAAACCTATTTTCATACCTAGCCTAATAATGTTCCTAAAACACTATAAAATAGCGATTTATTAAGATTTTAATTGATATAATTTTGTTCAATACATGATTTTCGTTAAAATGTATCTTTTGAAGATATTAGCAAAAAACGATGAAAAACGCAAAAAAAGAAAAAAATTTCAGTAGCTAACAGTAACTTGAAAAGTATTTGCTTTTTTGAAAAACATTATTAAACATTTTTCTCTAATAATTAGTTCTTTTATCCACACCCAACGTTATTACATCACTGAAAAGAAATGGCATCCCCCCGGGTAGTGCAAAGGAGTCTAAATTGTTTTCACTTTTGAACTTGAGAGTAAGATGAGCCTAATTCCAAAATTCCAAACGAATTGGAAAACAGTAAAAAAAAAAAATTCAGACCCGAAGCGCCCCATTGAGTAAATATTCCGTACAAAATGCCAACCATATGAATTTTTGACACAATGAAACTTCTAAATAATTTTTGAATAAGTAATTTTTTTATATTGTGACTAAGTATAGTAAGGCAGAACAACCGCAAATTGAATATTTTTGAGCGCAATCACTTATGGCTCGTCTCATTTGCACGAATTCGTACGGCGAATCTGTTCGCAAAGTGCGCAAACAAAATTATTGCAAGCAAAAGCAACCAACGCGCACATTGAGAACACGATTCGCCGTGCGCGTCAGACGCATGCGCAGACTGTCAAACGCATGTTATATTATTTGCATCTTATATTAATTTAATTTTTGGCACATCTCAGCTGCTTTTCGGCATTAATAATGTAGACATTACATTTACCTTATCCATAATCATGAATTTATTATATTTTAATATTGCCTTAGCCTATAAGTGAATAGAAATGTTTGGCAAATGACAGTTGTCATTTGTTTCTAATGTCAAACCATGCCTTAAATATTTTCAAGGGCAAACAATGATAAGCGGTTTTTTGTAATTTTTTCCATTTATTTCTACAATCTAACTATATTGCTATGAATCAAAACATTCTAGAAAATTTCCCGAACAAACTTCAGGAAGATTCATGAAAATCCGAATTATAGTTTAGGAGGAATTATGAAACTTACATTGTTACAGAAGAATTTTATATATAATATATATATATATATATATAAAAACAAAACATTTTTTCCAAAAGCAATTATTTTGTTAAAACAAGCAGAAAGTTCTTTGAATCATTCAAATCGGACGCTTAGTTCTCTCAAAAACTGCCATTTTTTGCACATTTAGCTCTGCATCTCCAAAATCGCTGGACCTGCCTTTGACAAAAATTAATCACCACTTCTTCCAGTCATTACGAATTGAATGTTTTTTATATCTTTCAAATTGGATACTTCGTTCTCTCAAAAACTCGATTTCTATTTTCTTCACCGTTTGCTCCGTATCCCCGTAACGACTGGACCTGACTTTGCCAAAAACTAATCAAAACATCTCCCTATCAAAACAAATCGAATGCTTTATAAACCTTTCAAATCGGTTGATCCGTGCGCCCGAAAACGTGGACGAAAAATTGCAGACACACATCCATTTTTTTCTGAGGTATGCCAAAATGTTCAGAAAGCTCTAAAACGTGAAGATATGCAAAAATTTTCATTTTCGATTTTTGGTCAATTACTATAACTTACCCTTATAAATTTGTTTCTAGATCTATTGGACAATTTTTGCATACATTTATTAAAAATATTCGACAAAAATAAATTGCGTTGATTTATTTTGTGCTAATTATAGTTCATAAACACATATTTAAATGCATAATATACATGTAAAAGATATAAATTAGTTAATCGAGCTACTAAATATTAAAATACTGATTTATTACATTAGGTTGCAGTAGTTTTTGAATAATTAGTTTTGCGTATCCGATTTTGCTTTTGATCACAAACCGTGATATCTACATATAGCTTTATGGATGATCAACCAAATATTTATTATTCATGGACCAGTTATGAATAAATAAATGTTGATAAATGCGCTGTCATCGCTCAAACTAATTTTGTTATAAAAGGTAATAAAACATCTCTGGTAAAGATATAACAATATATGAAGCTATAATATTTTTAAAATAATTTTATTTTATAAAAGCAAGAAAATGAGTTGCAGTTCTTAAACAATTAATTCCTAAGATATTTTAATATGATACTCTTAATTTAGTAACATTTATTTTAAAATGTTTCGTTCACAATATACTTATATTCTTCTATGCTACTTATTACCAAGCATTAACCAGAATTCTTTTCCCATGAAAGGAAATTTAATTTCATGAGGGATATGGATATCCGATTACTCCAACAACAAATTACATGAATAAAAAAATAATAAAGTATCAAAAGGAAATTCAATAACGTACTTTGAGGTATAGTTGAGATCGGTTTTTCCTAAGCTCTGAATTTTTAAACATTTTCGAAAACACTAAAAGGTACTTCGGAGCAAACTTTGAAGATAGCAAAGTGCTTGGCTCAAAGTTATCGAAGTTAGTTGTTTCAATTGAAAGAAACTGTAAAGAAAGCGAATTGAACACGTATTTTATGTGAAATAGAAAATGGGATCATTGATAATTTAATAGTGCTATTATTTTATATACGTAATATGTTGTAATATACGGTTAAATCGCGCTTAATCATTTGTCACCATCATCCATATTACAACATTAACAAGTTACAGGTGGAATCATAGTAATTATATCTGAATTTAAGTATCTCCAATATGTTTGGCCAGTGAGAAAAACACAAATTTGTGGTGAAAATTATATTTTATTTTTTATAATTAAAGTTATTCCTATGTCGATAGATGCACATTGTCAGTATAAAAATAGCACAATGAAGTTCAAAGGCACGTGGAATAGATATTGAATTACATATTATTGGTATTGCGCACTAAAGGCAATTCCACTGTGTGACACCACTTTCGATTTATTCTTGTTTGTGGTTTTTATTTTTAGCACTTCTATTTTTGTGCTCTGTAGTTTTTCAATTCACTGTATGTCAAAAAAGAAAACTAGATCGGATCCTATGAACGATGGTCATGATGAAGACAAGACAAACAAGAAAATTTTGGATGACTTACGATAGAAGGAAAGAAAATACAAAAGATAAGATATGCAATCATGGGGGCAAAAGTTTGAGAAGTAAAAAGTAAACTGTAAGCAAAGTGAGATACTGAGTGTAGACTAAATAATAAAAAACTACTTTTGAGAATCAAAAGCAGAAGATTCTAATTAATTTGCAAGAGTTTCCAATCAATCAATCAATAAACTAAAATTCAATCGAAATTTTCGAACCTAATATCTGCGTCGTCTATGTTCTTTAAATCCTACTTCATGTTTGGGGTCACCAATTTATTAACTTCCCGTGGTGTAAAGTTATATATAACAATTATTAATTATGAGAATGAAATTAAATCTTTGCGAATAAATCTATATCTGTTTAATATGATATAAAATCCATCCCCTTAGGTGAAATGCAGCCTTGACATAACTTTCACGTATATATGAGATCAAAAAATGCGTGTGCGACTATATAAACTGGCAATATAAATGAACGGCTCTCATGCATTATTAATAAACGACTGATAAATAGCGGAACAAAGAAAAAGAATGAGAAAAAACCTTACAGATACATTTCATTGAGAATGGGTTTACTTTCTATAGTGCTCGTGCGTTGTTCCTTTTATTCTATTTGCCCGAATGCTATTTCTTCCTAGATTTAAAGATACTCTATCGCACTCTGCGTAATTGCATAGCGCCGCTCAAAGCTACTAACAATACCGAGAGGTAATGATTCTTTATAGTTATATGTTGTATCTGGATTACAAAAGGCTAATTAGCACTAATTAATATAATCAATTATTTGTTCAACGTAATTAAAATCTTAATTAATTCTCTTTGTTATTCGTTTCTTTTCTGAAGTTTATCAAGTTTTATATTTGCTTTGCTTTAAGTTACAATTAAAATAATCTACCTGTGGTGCAACGTTTTTACATTATATACTCACACTAAGAAATCTTCATACATATATTAAGAGATAAAATTTGAACGTTTTCTATACTCAAATTTCTTATTATTTATATAAATAAATAAATATATTTTATTAAATTTATTTACTATGTTACATCTCTAAAATGTGTGCTTCGTCTCTGTTCTTCAACATTGTCCATCTTTTTACTTCACGTTCGGGGTCACCAATTTGATGAATTTATTTACTCACAACTATTTACACCTTGGGCTTTTGCATGAACTCCCAATTTACCTAATATCGTTTTTTTATAACTAGCGGAGTATGGTATCGTGCCTTGAGGCAAATTGCTAGAACTTCCCGTAATAAAATATTCGAAAAATTTTTAATGTTTTTAGTCTGAATTAAAATTGAAATCCAGATAATTTTAGATATTATAAATATAATTTTCGAAGTTAAAAAAAAATTATAATTAAAAAAAAAAAATAAAAAAAAAAAATTGTTAGACTTCCACAAAAACTAATCATTTCTTCACACTGTCAACACAACCAAAATGTTTTTTGAATTAGAGGATACCTTTTTTTCAAAAACGTCTACACCCATTTCAAAAATTTAATAACCATAAAAGGAGCTCGATTTGGAATTGCAAGCATTTATCAGAAAAAGCGAAATTTATCGTTTCTGCCCACAATTCAGAACCATTTTAAAAAATTTAAAAACGGTTCGAAAGATGTTAGTTAGAAACCATTCTAATTAGATTTTGGTAAAACTAGGCCTCACAGTTTGAAAAAAATGTTTTGACGATTTTGATTAAGGAAAGACAAAATTCTTGGTTTCCACGATTATCCTAAAATATCTTACACTTAGGAAAAGTGGAATAATTATAAATAATCTATTCAAATTCGTTCAATTTTCAAATACGTCGCAATGAAGTGCAAAATAGAGAAAAACACAGACAATTTGTTAAAGAAATAATGATATTAAAGATAACAGTCACGACTTAACTAAAATTATTATTGATGGAGAGCAGAATATACTATATATAATTTGTATTAACAAATAACATAGATTTATAAAATATATTGAATTGTATACCCAACATTTGCATTTGATTCAAGTCTAGATAAAGGTATATTGCTATAATGTACTTGTTGATAAAGTCAATTAAGTGCTAAAAAAAGTTGAAAATTCAAAATTCTATTGCCACTATCTTAAAAGTTAATAAATATCAATTCTTAT
The DNA here is from genome assembly GCF_003426905.1 of Ctenocephalides felis. Lineage (NCBI taxonomy): Eukaryota > Metazoa > Arthropoda > Insecta > Siphonaptera > Pulicidae > Ctenocephalides > Ctenocephalides felis. Next base: position 5,751 of record NW_020537858.1, on the reverse strand, counting down.
TGTTTAAGTGGAAAAATTAAAGAATTAAAATGTTCATTCCTTGAACTTGCCAAGTCAGAAAGCCATCTGATCTGATTGACATCCGGTTGAATTGTTTATAGAATTTCAATTGTATACTTAATTATGTTAAGTATTTTCTGAGGGCTCACTCGTGGGTAGAGCGACTGAATCTGAATCAGAGCTGCCAGTTTTGATCCCACTTCCAGTAGCCTAATGTCAAGCAGTAGAGACATTTGTTTTCACTTGGAAATGTAGACAGCAATATGTTCTACATCAATAAAATATTTGACCTTTTACAAACATTGTAATAATAATTTTCACCTCGCCGAGATGACGTTTTTGGTTGCCATCTAGAAACGTAGTGTATTAAACAAATTAGGCCAACAGTTTATAGGACTGTTAAGTTCTGATTGCTGTTCCAAAAAGAATGAAGTATTTTTGCTCTTATATATCTAATCCAAATGCATCCTTAAATTTCATTGTATTATGTTTGTACTGATCGTGAGTACCAGGATATCCAATAATTTGCTGCCAGAAAGAGCTTGATCTGAACGTGAAAGCTATGTTGAGGCTGCAGCTTACCCACCCAGGGAATACAAGTTGTATCTAGATCTAGAATAGTCTATATATATATATATATATATATATATATAAAATACATATAAAATATTTTTCTTTTAGAAATTTATTAAAAGCTAGGTCAAGGAAGTATTATCCATTTGTTCAAATTTAAGAACGATAATAGAAAAGCACTATGGTAACAACGAGCACAGTAAAATATATCGACTTTTATATTTATCAAAAAAGGTTAACATTATAAGAACTTTTTACAAATCATAACAAAAATTTATGATCAAATTATGTTACCGCAAAGAACGTTAGGTTCATATTATATTTTGAATACTTCACATACTTATATCATGCATTTTTCAACTTCTTTTACTAAACAGATATTTCTGTATTTTTCTACGTAGTAATGCATTTATGAATGCCTTTCGATAAAATGCGCCATTAAATGGAACTTCTTCAACTTATAGAACTGTAATTTAAAGTTATTTATCATTGTCGTCACTAGTTTAAAGTACTGCAAGCAAAATAGATTTTGCAGTGCATCTACAAAGTTGTAAAGTTTTTTTTTTATTTTAAATAGGTTTATTATTGAACTAGCTTTATTTCTAATTATACTAAAAATATATAACTATTAGAGTTCTATATATTAAGTTCTATAAATTAAGTGAACTATGAACTTATTCAACAACGCTCTATAAATCATCCCTATTGATAGCATTTTGTCGCCGTCAGATTTTAGACCATAATTTATGAGAAAGATTATAAACCATAGTGTAATAAATTTCGCATTTTATAAGTAGACTTTATTTCGAACACTTTATACTTTGACAAATGGTATAATAAATAGCGAAATTGTCGGCTTTGCATATTCCGCGTAATTTATTGAATGATCAATAATAAAGTAGCATTAAAGTTGAGAAAAGTCTTCATATGAGTCCAGGTTGAATTTCCAGGAAAGCAATATTCGAATTGTATTTGGAAGTTATAAAATGGTTTCATGATTTGGTTTCACTTCAATGAAATAATATTTTTAAATCCTCAAGAACTTAATGGTCATTTTCTATATATATGTAATGTTGTATGCATCCACACAAAAGTATTAATTATTCATATAAAATGAAGTTACACATCAATTAAAGTGCATGAACGCAAATAACCGAGTATATATGCATATATATATATATATAATATATATATATGTATATATAATTTCGAGTTCCAAATGAATTTTACCTATGTGTATAGAAAAATAGATAATATTGCACAGGTGTTGACACAATTAAATTAAATGAACTGTATGAAAACCACATCAATCGACGAAAAATATTATCGCAAAATAAAAAATCATTGAATACAAATATATTTTAAATGAAATATTCAAATTCAATTATAGATGGTAAACTTTAATCTGTATGAATATAAATCACAAATAAAAATATAACGAATATTTATATTTGCATTCAATTTTGTGTATTTTGAATTTTATTATCTTAAATTTATTTTTTAAATATTATTTACATTGTATAAAAAATAGGTGTGCCAAAATTATATAAGAAAAAACTCTTACAAAATCGTGGATTATGTATGTTTATGATATTAAAGATAATTATTCTAAGTTATTCTGTAGTAGAGTTATATTGTAAATTAAATTTTATCTAACAATTGCAAATTCTGATAAAATACTTTGCAATTTTTAAATTGGTCATAATATTTTGTTTTCACGGTACTTGAAGTACTTTTCTACTTGAAGTAAAAAAAATACTGATGTACTTATATATTGTTGTGCTGAATGGGATATTTCACTCGATGATTTATCTACCGAAAGATACGTGCGCTATTTTCCATTTTAATAACTAGATGTAACAAAATCGTATTTTTGTTTAGATATTATATATATATATATATATATATATATATATTTATATATGTATATATATAAAATAAGAAAATGTAATTACAGAAAAATATTATTCTCGTCGCTCGTAAAAATACGCACATAGCACTCTCTCAACGATTTTGGAATTCGTAATAGTTTTGGAAAAATTTGATGCAGACGGCTTTATGTATACCCAGCATATTTCATACATTCCATATTTATATTATATTTATATATGTATATGTAGGTACTCACAAATATTTACATTCATATATATATATATATATATATATATATATATATATACAAAATATATAAATACATAAATTCACACATATGCATACATATCTACATATTTATAAAGGGTTCGCAAGTGAAGCGTAAAAATGGTAGCAGCTTATTTTTCCATAAAGATATATTCACATATTTTTTTCACACATATGAGTTACGAAAGGTTTGCTACTTTGCATTTTAACAATATCTCTACGGAAATAGGTGTTTATATTTTTATTAAACAGTACTTTACTATTACCCCCGAAACATTTAATTTTTGCCAAGTGGCAATAATATAGAAACTTCTTAAATCATTATGTTTTTGGTGTTTAGGGTCATGTTTTACAAAATAAAGGAGGCTTCTTGATATACTCGTTTTATTAATGACAATTTTTTTATTCTCTATTTTATTAACAACTGTCCAGTTAATGACATTTAATAAATTTTGGGAATTTACAATTGTCAGCTGTCAGACATTGCATGCTAAATGGACATGTTGGAAACACAACTTAATAGTAGTTTTTCCCTTCGTTATAATATTAACAATACTTTATTGATAATGATATAATCTTTACTATTCACTCATAATTAATTTATTATAAATACTGACTAAGTTATTTCAATCTTTATCAGGAAAATGACAGAAAATGAAAAATTTTCTTGACTTAATAATATAGTCATGATTATCACAATTATTACTACGAAACTGTAAGTTTTTTTCTTTTTATGCAGATTGATATAAATTGATATTGATATATAAAAAGAATAGTATTTGTATATATTATAAATCATTTTTATATTGTAAAAATTCGGAAAGTACAAATTAATTTTGAATACTCTCAGGCGAATGTATTTATTTATCAAAATATTTGGTTACCATCGGGTAAGATTTTTTTTATTATGTTAATATTGCTTATAGTCAGAAGAAATAATATTCCTAGAATTCACAATCTGTTAAATATCAAGTATCTTAAGCAAAACAAGTAAAGACATAATCTGAACCTACCCCAAATTGCAAGGCGGCGTAATCTAAATGTACCCAATAACTTCTTTTGTTCTCGTTCTCTTATTCAGTAAGTAAAATAACAGAGCCAGCTTATCCAAGAATAAGCCTATTAATCCTTAATGCTTGCCAACCGTGAAAGTATTTAATAATTGTACTTGGGATATATATATATATATATATATATATATCATAAAAAAAACAAATGAAGAAGTACTGAGAAGAGTGGGTGAAGAAAGGACTTCACTAAGCACGATCCTGAGAAGAAAATGAAACTGTATTGGACCCGTTTTGCAACAAGAGTGCCTTCTACATGATGTAGATAAAAGTAAAATAAAAGGACTAAAATGAATGGGAAGAAGAAGAATGCAGATGGTTGATGACCGACACGAGAAGAAGATCTACAGGGAATTGAAAGCCGATGCACAGGACCATAAAGCATGGAAGCAGAAGTTTGAAGAAAATTTATAAAAATGAAGAACTAGTGGTGTATGACATCGTGCCAAATCGGGCAAATTGCTGGAACTTCCCGTACCAAAATTAAATATTCGAGGAAAAAAAATTAGTAATCATTAAATATTGATCAATGATTATTAACATTTTTTTTCAACAGATAATTATAATCACTATATATTTTATCGTTCATAAAATATACAGTGATGATCTTATCGCTCGAAGCACTTTAAAAGGTGCCGAATGAATCATCTGAAAATATGTTTCTTATGATCAGAATAACGCATTTGAAATATATACATTTTCAAACTGAATTACTAATTTGAAAAAAAAAAATTGAAAATTTTGAAATTTGCTCAAACCTTTGTATAACTATAAAAATTAAAAATCTTGGTACGAAACCCAACAAAATTGTAACAGAATTAGTACTGATTTTTAAAACATCCATAAAATATTTGATAATTTAATGTGCATATGTCCAATGATCTTTTTTGATCGCCAAATTTTTTTACTATTTCGTCCATATCTCCAAAACCACTAGACTTGCCTTAAAAATTTCATCAATTCTTCAGTTTGTCAATACAAGTAAAACGTTTTTTTTGAATCATTTGAAGCGGGTACTCTGTTCTCTCAAAAACTGAATTACTGTTTTCGACACTTTTTGCCCCGTATCTTTGAAACGACTGGACCTGCCTTCACCAAAAACTAATCAGCACGACTCCTCATCAGTAAGAATCGAATTTTTTTTTGAATCATTTAAATCGGTTGATTCATGCGCCCTGAATTGTGGACAAAAAATTGTATCCAAACATACACACACACATACATCCGTTTTTTCTAAGGTATGCCGAAACGTTCAGAAACCTTCAAAACGTTGAGAAATGTAAAAATTTTCAATTTCGATTTTCGGCCCAGTAGAATAACTTACCCTACGAGAAGTTAATAAAACATTTCATTTTCAATTTTTTGCGATTACTATAACTTACCCTACGGGAAGTTAAAAACAAATAAAATGGTTGGTTACAAATATACGAGTTACAAACCTTAACGCTGACTATACCGCACTACTTCCATAGATTCTCTATATTACACCTAATAAATATTTGAAACATTTTTGGTGAAACCGGCACCTAGATTTATCAAAATTATATTTCCCACCGCAACATAGCGTCATGTCATTCTATTCGTGTCATGAAAGCTAAGATAACTTTTCCCCGGGTGGCTCATAAAAAAACGTAACATCCCGTGCGTTGGTAGACTTTTCTTTTGGGGATTTCGAAGGGTGTGTCCTGATAAAGCTTTCTTCTTTCCGAGGCAGGTTTGGGTTTATATTGATAAACCTCAAATCATATCGAAATTGAAAATGAACATCATACAATAAATTGCAAGGGTCAATCTGACCTGCTTCTTTGAACGGCGGACGGAAAATTACTGGAGGAATAATGATTAAATGTAATAGTAGGTTGTGAAAAATTCCACTCTGGAATATTACAGGAAAAATGAAATATCATAACAAATATACGATCGAATACGTTCTTAGTAATAATTCAGTTTAGTCTGCCAGTGAAGCCAAAAT
>NW_020537857.1:0-34628 GCF_003426905.1 Ctenocephalides felis | reverse complement strand
ATAATATAAAGTATTTGCGTATCAAAGTTTAGAAACTGCCTGGTTAGAACAGCAGTTTTACATTTTTAATATCGTTATAAATTTTCGTATTTTCACATATTTCATTGTCAATGTTGGTAACTAAAAACTTCAGCTTCTGTAAGGACTAACATTTTTAAAAACATATGAATTATAAAGTAGCCATTAAGTTTTTCAGCAGGAAAAATCCTCGAAGCTTTCTACACACTTAAAACAAGGTAATCTCCTTTCTACAATAAAGTATGCATTAGAATCTAAATAAAACTTACAGTTGCAGAATAAGTTACATACGGGGATAAATATAATAGTTAATACATTGAAATATTAATTAATACATTTGATCTAAATTAGTACAAAACAGGTATAAGATTTAGATCTAAAGACAGAAAATGAAAATGATCGTTCAAAATGTTATTCGTTTTTTTGACTGCGCTTCATTTTTTCATATTACTCTTAATTATTTACTTAATTTTTTATTTACCCATTTTATTAATCTAGAAAACTAAGAAAATTCCACAGAAGTTTTCATTAGATACATCTCCTATATATATCAATTCAGCTAAATTTGCTAATGTTAAAGGGAAATGTTTATGATAATTGCTTATGATAATAGATTTGAATAACATTTCTATTCTTCTAATAGTTGCATATAAAATGTATAATTAGAATTATTAATTACGAATGTGAAATGATATTTGCGTTATATACTGACGCTTTAACCTATATAAATACGTCATATAGGTCACATAATGCTGATAAATAAAACATTGAAGCAAATTCAAAATATGTTTTTATTATGAAGATATTTTTTTGAAAATTATGTAATTTGCAATAAAAATTAGATATAAGCGGCTTAGGCGTAAACGGCAAATGAAATTAATTAAATTAATTATTCAATCAAATTGAAACTTAGTCACTTTTAAAATTGTTTTGATGGAATTTAAATTTTGACGTGGCCCGTTGTTTTAAACTTGAATAAATTTTTTAATTTATGTAACAAACCCTTGGGGCTAGTTGTAACATATGAATTATACACAAGTGAAGATGTTTGGGTGGAATATATATGTAAGATATGGGCACATATAAACTGTATTGCAGAGGAGACATTATATTTTATGTTTATTAATCATGGTTCACATTAATTTATAAAAAGAATTACTTAACAACATGTTAATTTTTTTACAAGTAAGCAAAGAATAAATGATTAGAAGTAATACTGAAAATTTTTAGTTATTTACTTTTCCCGTTAAATGTTACTTTTGCTGAAAATGATTTTTTTGTGAAATAATATATCATAGTTAGTTACGGAATTATTTTTATTGGTCTTCGTAAAGGAATAGTTTCGTTAAAATATATGGTAATTAGTGGATCCCAAGACATATTAAAAACTAGTGGTGCATGACATTGTGCCTTAAGGAAAATTGCTGGAACTTCTCGTACCAAAAATTAAATTTGTTAAAAAATATTCAATTCAAAAAAAGAAAGATTTTTCAGAATTTTAAAATTCAAAAAAATTGACCTTTTTGAAAAAAAATAATTTTTTTATACTTTGAAATACTTTGGAAATTTTAGCTTGTGAATTGTGATACGTTATGTGCGTAGTAACGAAATATAGAAGCGCGTGAGCGCTCCGTCGCCGTCTAACAGATAAATATTGGTATAGAACTCATAGAAATGTAAACAAATTTGTTCTTATTATTGAAATATCTATAAAATGTCTGATAATTTGATGTGCATATGTCTAATGATCATTTTGTCAGTCAAATAGCATTTTTCTTACTTTTTTCATTGGATCTCCTAAATCGCTAGACCTGCCTTGCCAAAAATTTCATCAGTTTATTCTATTTCATTAATACAAATAAAATGTTTTTTGAATCATTCAAATCGGACGGTCCGTTCGCTCAAAAATTCAATTACTATTTTTGGCACTATTTGCCCCGTTTCTTTGACATGGCTGAACTTGTATTTGCCTAAAACTAATCGGCACGTCTTCTTATCAATAGGAATTTTGAATCATTCAAATCGGCTGATTCGTGTTCTCGAAATCTTCGACGAAAAATTGTATCCGCACATACATACACACACGCGCACATATATACATTTTTTCTAAGGTATGCCAAAACGTTCAGAAACCTCTGAAACGTAAGAATATATAAAAATTTTCACTAAAAAACTTACTCTAAGGGAAGTTAATAAAATATATTACTAATGTATTAGAAATTATTTTTAGTCGTGATAGATTTATCATTTAATGGGAGTTTCGTAATAAACAAGACATCAATTGTTCCCCAATCGCAATTGGGGAGATGCGTCCCAATCGTCACCTCGGCGTCATGTTCGCATGATGGCATTAGATCACAAATGAGAGGGTTAATTATCTCTCAAACGCGCGATACGTGTTCCTTCTATTTGCTCTTAAGTGGTTTAAACGCCCCACTCGCGCCTAAAGCACTTCAAAAGTCTATCAGTTTACCGGAATTTTCTGGTTTAACGAAATCACGGCAACCGTCTGCCGTCGAGAGAAAACCCAGCAAACTCTTCTGGAGGTTATGAATATGGAATATTCTAATTTGCTTTTCATTTTCCTTCTGACAATCAATTTGCGCTTAGCACAATTACTATGAAATTAGTTGATAGCGGCTGTATTACGTAACCTGAATGAAAATTAAGTTTTATTTTAGCAGCAAACAGAACCTTACGTCATAAGCTTCTCCTTATTTCGTATTTTTAGGTGGTAGCCCAATGGTTAAGAAGCACAACTAGTGTGAAATTTTCAAACAAACGAATTTTTAATTTTTCCATATTTCGATAGGTCATACATTTGAAAATAACATACCAAAATTTTAAATCGATATCTTACATAGTTTTTGAGTCACAGCCATTTAAAGAGTATATATATAGTATATAGTATAACGATCATTTAATCTTTAAACGCGTTTTTCTCGAAACAGCATTTTCCGAATTTGCTGCAGTGATTACTCAAAAAAAAATGATCAGAACACTATCAAATTTTTTTTACATGTTTATATAAAGTTCTTTGTAAAATGAACTATCGATTTTTTGATCGGATCAAAAATCGAATTTTGGCAGTCCAAAAACGATCAAAATTTTGGTAAAATTCGATTTTTTTTGAAAAACGCCATTTTGTCAATTTTTGTTTTTTTTCTTTATCGTAGTTTATTTCGCAGACAATATTATCTAGTTTAACGAGATTTTTTTTTAAATTTCATCCACGCAGAAAGCCGGAATCACTGCAGCAGTGAAAGGCCTTTTTTGTCGTGCCGTTGGAGATCGACGATAACTTAAAAAATATTTAATTTTTTTCTTCAAAAATTTCACTATGTATTTAAACATGTATAATATATTTCTAAATTTTGAAATGATTGATAAAGTAGATTTTTTAATATAAATTCTCAAAAATCACCTTTTTTAGGCTAGTTGTGCCCCTTAATCCATCCAATTTCATGATTTTATTATTAGAATTTTTCTAATAGGGCTGACTTTTTATTGATGCAGCAATGCCGGATTAAGGGCTATTTTTACTTTAAAACATATTGCTATCTATATTTTTAAGTGAATTTCGTAGTCACTGCTGCCTGACAACAGGCTGCTCACTGTTAACTGTTTAAAAATGAAGTTTAACTAATTTTTGTACTCTTCTGTGGAAATCGTTACAGTTTGATGATGATTTTTCAGTGTTGAGAGTGTAGAATGAAAAAAATAAATAAAAATTTCTACTTGTTACTACTTTTGTAATAAGTCATAAGGGTATATTTTTATATACTTTGTTATGAGTATGTTCTATCAGTTTTCTTGCTAGTTTTTAGACCGTTAGGATGACAGGTCAGCCTGTTTTTGTGCTTTTGACTATGTCAGTAAATCTTGCCAGTGCAAATGTGCTATATTAAATTCTATTCCCGACGCCCATTTACTGGATTGGTATTCGATTTAAATATTCTTAAAAGTACCAAAAATTTGGTGATAATCTATATAGAATAGGTGCAGATATTTGTTTAAAAAAAAGTCTATTTCCAGTACTTTTTATGGGCAGCTAGGGGCATATCTTGTTTGCAATTTTGGTTTGCCAAAGTAATTTATGTAGTTATTAATTTATTCATTCTTCATTCATTTAGCAAGCTGTGATCAGTATCATATGCTGCACTGGGATTTAAAATAACTTTATATTTATACTTATACTTTATTTTCCCAAATATATTAGTTCACAATTATTCATTTCGTGTCCATCATAATTTACATAAAAACTTTTACTATCAGTACCTAAATTTAAAAGCGTATAATCTCCCGCTCATTTATATATGGTTGTTTAATTCATTTTGTCAAAATAATTCGTAGGCTCTTCTACAGATTTTAGCACACTCTATATAATAATTTATTGCCGATCGTAAACCGCCATCAATCAGAACTTCTTTAAAGATCATAGTGCTAACATATACATAATATTCTAATTTATCTAATATATTTATTCCATATAAGTCTGCGCAAACTGGGGCCTTCGCAAACAAGGTTGTATTATTATATACCTGGGCTTTATGGATCTTGTTTTAGCGATGCTTTTAATATCAATATTAGTCATAAATCGTTTTATTAATTTTTAAGAACTTTGACGGCCAATGACCCTCGGCACTTTGTATTTAGTGGCATTGATTAAATTCCATAAGTGCCATTTGGAAAAATAGTTTTTATAGAATTCTGTACTTGAAACATTCACCCAAAACCTTAGTAATATCAACATTAGTCTGTTTTTTTTATACTCAAAAATGCTACTTTTATTCCGTCGTGTTTAATTATTTTAAACTGAATGAAATTTGGTTTCAAATAATATAAATTTTCTACATCGATGAGAAATTTTACTATTCTTAAGAAATATGATTTATGCTTACCTTTTTGTTGAAGTATCAATGTGCTGTTGTTCGTAACGCAGCATTTTTTTACCTGTAACAAAATAAATATAATTAGATATTTTATTCTAAATTATATTCAAAAGTGATAATTTAAATATTAAATGATTTTACACATAATCACTATAACTAAGCATATTCACTCTTCATTGCCCTCAGATAATCTGCAAACACGTTTGCAGAAACCTCAAAATATATTAGCAAATTACAATTACAAGGATTAAAGGACCAGGAAATCACAGAATTTATGATATATTAATTATCATGCAGAAAAATTTCAATTGTATTTTTTATTTTTTTGCCATTTGACACCCCAATTTCGACTTAAGGTTGTGTTCAGCAGCAAAAAATTATATTAGAAAAAATGTCGCCCACTTTTCAGACAACTTATTGTGTGGATCTGGTTTAATATAAATTGATCAATGATTAATAACAATTGTTTTAAATGTTTTGAAATAATTATAAATAGTGTGATTTTTATATTTCATATATATATATCTAATATGATATAAGTGACATTTGGGCGAGAATATGTATATATGTTTACAAGAAACAAAAAGATGATAAACAAAACCTAATGGGAATGCGTCCTGCTCAGAAGGTTTCTCTCAAAAACTGCAATTTTTGCACTTTTGCTCTGTATCTCTGAAACGACTGGACCTGCCTTTGAAAACTAATCAGCACGTCTACTCGTCAATACAAATCAAATATCTTTTTGATCATTCTAATCGGATGCTCCGTTTTTCTCAAAAACTGCTATTTTTTGTACTTTTTGCTTCATGTCTCTTTGCCAAAAAACTAATCAGCATATTTCCTATCAATGCGAATTGAATGTTTTGTAAATAAATCAAATTAGTTAATCCGCGCTCTCTAAATTGTAGATGAAAAATTGTTACCAAACATACACACACTCATACATCCACTTTTCTTAGATATGCCACAATGCAATAATTTTCACATTGTTTGCTTGCAATTACTATAACTTATCCTACGGGAAGTTAATTATCTACGTATTCAGGAATATCTCAATTTGGAGTAAAGTTGAATGTTGTTCAATCATTGACCGAGAGGAAATTATCGTGTAAATATCTTATACCATAAACAAGGGAAACTTTAGTTAACTAAATCTTCTACCAGTACTAGAGCATCATTGAACTTCGTAACATCATAGTTACTCCACCATCCAGTCCAGGTTTGGTATGAAGCAATTTGCAAATTTGTTGCTTTGATTTTCGATCTTTACTAATCGCCATTGGTTCGATGACATTCTGTTTGATTTTTAAGTGAACTTGAATTTTGTGGACTGTCGCCCTAGGCAATTTGTAACAACATTCGGCATATGCGAACAGCTTTTAGTTTTAATGGAAGCTGATTTGAAAGCCATTATCTATGTACTGTGCGAGAATTTATAAACGCACAAGGACGGACGGCCGAGCAAAACGAAACGAGCGAAACCTAATCGGCGTCAACTAGGGCTGCCGAAAAACGAATCGATTTTGAGAACTAGGTGGTGACTCCTTTTTAACAGAATATTTAAGGGTACAAATGCACGTATTTAACTCTTCGAAATTTTTTCCAGGTTTTTAATATTTGTCTATTTTCGTTTTTCTAAAACAGAATATAGTTACGCTCCCCAATGAAGGGATCCTAATGCGATGCGAATATGAAATCCGAATGCAATTTCATAGCATTGATATTAGCAATATGTGCGTTACCAGAAAATATTGTTCTAACTAAGAAAATTAGAACTCTATTTGTCTCTTTTTATTTTTTAAAACAGAATTTTTACACCATGGCCAGTAGCTAAAATGTATAAGTTTTTTTTTAAAGCAGTACTCTAACTAAGTGTGCTTTATTCTGTTTTAACTGATGTGGAAATTGAACAAGAAAAGTATCTACAGTTCTTTCTATTATTTTTATAACCGCCCAACAATCAGATAAATCACTTGATAATATGAGATATTGAATCTGAAAACGATCAATTTATTAAATAATGAAACTTACAAACAGGCGAAAAAATATTATTTTTAAATCAATGATCTATTCTGTATCAAAATAAATTGAAAAACAAACAGTTGAATATTTTTCTCATGTAGGCTTTCATAAGTTTGCATTAAAATTCAAAACATTGTTCAGGATATAGTTAATTTTGGTGAATGAAGAGTTGAAATGAGAGACATCACTTGATGTAAAAAATCTAGTCAGTATCAAATTTTGGTTCAAACCGGGATAACAAGCAGAATTGTCAAACGAATATGTTTCGATGGGTATAATTAAGATAACCCAATTTTAGAATTTATGAATATTATGAGTAATGATACTCCAATAAATTTTTTTTTAATAAGTAAGGCTAATTAATTAATTTTTTGTAGTCATTTTTTTTTTATTTACATTTGTGAATCACAATCTGTCGTTATTAACAACATTCAGTAATTTTAATGGTTTATTAAATAAAGAATAAAGGTCGGATGGTCACCCGATCCGATTCGATGTTGGATATGTTTGGCTTATAAATATAGTCCTGATGTGAAAAATACAGAAATGCCAACAGCTGGAAATCACGAGAAGAAAACTATACTAGTTGTTATACCGAAAATCTCAGTTACATATTGTAGGATTACAAAAGAATATCAAAAAGGGGCCGTTTTCTACTGAGTCGTTCAATTCCATGGTTTTTTAAGTTTTTGGCCATGATGTTTGGGTGGTTCTGTATTCTATCCGTGTATCTCAGACTGAATTTTTCAATTTCTTCTTTAACTGTATTCATGTTCAAATTTTTGGGACATACTTGGGTGCATTTATAATTTCTTTCAGAATCTTGTTTTGAAATCTTTGAATTATCCGATGTTGGATTTGCGCGCCGTTCCCCAAAGCTGTATTCCGTACGTCCAAATTGGTTTTAACATGACTTTGTACAGAAGAAGTTTATTCCATGTGCTCAACTGAGATTTTCGGTATAACAACCAGTATAGTTTTCTTCTCGTGATTTCTGTAGTCAAAATATAAACGCCTTAAAATATTGTAGTCTTCTGAGTAGTAGTAGTAGTAGTAGATTAGGTATAAATCTTGAAGTTTAGATAATTAGTCTACGGGCTATACATATGCGAATAGTGCTTTCTAATCCTATCGATATTTTAAGAGGAACATTTTTTTTAATTTTCTTGTGTTTAAAATAACAATTATAAATTTAAAATCATACAATTTGTTTGGGTTTATTTATTGCACCTTCTAATATAAGTCGAAAAACAAATTTCCTTTATTAACATTAAGGCGACGAACCAAATTTTTACTCTCATTATTTGCATATGATAGTAACAAAAAACCGATTCTGAACCGAGATATAGACCCTCTCCCTATTTCCCAGCCCTAGTGCAGACAGCCTATGTCTGTTGCCGCCGCTCCCGCTCCTGCTGCCGTTCCGATCGCAACAGTTGCCGCTCGGCTGTGAATTGGAGTAGGTAAATGTATTCACTGCGTAATTACTCTCTGGGGGTATGAAATTTTGAATAACGCGCTCGGGCGCCGCTGAATGGAGCGACGAAAGCTTTTGTTGACCACTATTAAGAACATAATTTATTATGCCGCGGAAAGTAAACACTCGCTCGCCAAATATTACTAAATTGAAACCAAACATTAAATTATTACCATGAATAATATTTCGGTATTGCGAAACATCCGAACATAGGACAAATGTAATTAACTAATTAGCTTTTCGTTTTAATTTTTTTTGAACAAAATCAAATTTGTTATATCATGAGTCTATATTCGTATGAGTTAGTAGTCACGAAATCTCGAAAAGCTATGTCTCCTTTAAATTGTTAAAATTACTTTTACAAAAGCACCAAGAGTATTACCAATATGGGTGCTATAGGTCCAAATTGGCTACACATGACATTGTATAATAATAATTTGTTAACGACACAATAGTGTTTGGACTGATGATATAACGAATCTTTCTTTTTGCTCTTTTACTTTACTTTAATTCTATATAAAATTCTTTCTAAAATATAATATTTATTATAATAGAATTGCCTTAACCTACGTGAGAATTCCAGGGTTGATTCCAACGTCGTAGCCTATTAACTCCAACAACTGGTACTAATGACTACGTCTACGGGCAATCACATACGACACATTGTATTAACATACTCGTATATAATACAATTGGTTCAAACAGAGCAAAGACGTATTTAATTAAATGAATTTAATAGCCGCACAGAACTCTAGACTGAGAACTAATCAAGATCATGTGTTAACTGCTTAATTAAATGACTTATCACGAAAATTTCACTTTTATGCATTGTCCTAATATGAATCATTGGTGCTAAGAATTATATTTCTCATACTTGGATACGAGGATAAACTTTGCATTATATTGAAATTTATTGCTACACTTATATGGAAAGTAATTGATTGTGTTATTATTTTCATATCAGCTTGGAAAGTCATTTAGGTCATTTTGGTGACTAAGGTGTAGAGATAAGATTTTGAGTTGGTACCGAGTGGTAGTTCTTTTAATCTTGAAAGTTGATGAGATAAATATACATGCATAATCATGAATCTAGATTAACCCTTTCCACTCGGATGTCGCCGCTCCGGCACCAAAATATATATAAATCTCGCAATTCGCGAGTGGAAAGGGTTAAATTTAAAAATTGTATTTGAATGTTCAAGGAAAGCAGTTTTTTCTTAAGTTGATTAGGATGATTTTCCAATCTAGTTTTGTACTGCAAGACTTCTGATTTCTTCTGCCACCATATAAAAATTAGAGTCTTGATAATTAAGCCAATTTTGGACATATTTGGTCGCTTGTGACGGCAATTTTGCAATTATTTTATAAATAGTGTATAGGATTATTTTTATGATATCTTGGACTTTTATATTGCAATATATACTGTAGGGAAGACTGGGAACGGTTGAGCCACTTTTCTTTGATCAGCAATAATTTTGTTAATTTACTAGTAAGCTGGGAGAAAAATAAAAACTTTGATATTGATACATTGATTATTTGAATATTGGTCTACAAGGAAATACTATAATATTGTCCTTAATTAGAATGGATTGGTCATATAATCAAAGCATTCAAGAAATGGACAAGTGTCACAACCGTGCACACCCGAGAGAAATGGACCGAAATTAGTATAATTCAATGATCGTAACCTGGCCCAACCGTACCTACTCTCCCCTAATTATGAATTTTATTGCATTTATTTTACAATACTAAGGTTTGTGACAACTACATTTGCATAGCATCTACAATTCGTGCTTAGAAATTTCTGGTAATTTGGTTCCTTTCAGTTCGTGATAGTCAAATAGTCCAATCTATGTTATCAGATACTGATATACTGATTGGTAAACGTTTGCCGAATCGAGGATTAGTTTGGTGTTCAGCCTCAAATATATGCATACCTACTAGTATTTCTACAAAAGTATACATATACGAGATATATATATATATATATATATATACTATACATATATATACATATATATATATATATATATATATATATATATATATATATATATATATATATATTCAAGGAATTTCAAATTATTATGGTTACTCAGGTCGTAAAATTTATTACAAAGCAATATTTAAAAGCGAAGCTGTAATATCTGCCTTGATATTGAATAATTTATTAGCATTTAATTGTCATAAAATTTCGGTTAAATTAAATTAAGTTACAAAGGACGTAAAAGTCTTTACGCTTTAGGACCCGATGATAAATATGACGTGATGAAAATTAATTAAAGTCATTAAGCGGCGAAGTAAGGTGTATAAAGCAATTACTCTATGCAAATGCCCTAATACGACAAGTCTATTTTTGGATAATTTTAATCACCGGACTCACTAAGCAACAGTATCAAAACTCTTCTTATCCATCCTTCATTAATCCGACCGGAAGATAATAAAACATTTAAAGTTATTCGATCAAGTTTATTCGTCGTCTTGTGAAAACTCCGACGAGATAATGGAAGCCACTTTTTACTATCTGAGAATATTTTAACTTCGATAGAAGAAGAAATACTTGTAAAAATACTGGAACGTAGAAAAATGCAGATGACTGAGGATTTGCTGCAGATAGAACCTCGGACGATTGGAATGGTATAATGACAAATTGGAATGAAAAAATCATATTCGTCATATTTTTCTAATATACTAAGATTCATAACTTTTCGAAGGAGGTGTTTGTTTCCTTATAAAGTTTTTATAAATGTATGGTTTTTCGGCGTTCCAAGTCATCCACATACCATAATTGGGAAAATCATGTATCATGTAATCATGAGTGAGTTTTTCGTCTACGTTTTATCAAAAAAACGATTGAACCGATTTCAAAAATTTTCGACAAAACTCCAGAAGGACTGGTGTTAGTGGCAGTGGTTATTTGTTGAACCGAACCAGTTATTTACAATTAGCATAGAATTGCAAAATATTAGAGCCCTACGAAAATTGGTTAAGTTATAAAAATACACTAAAATTTGGAATACTGGGCTGCGTTTTGAGACTTGCAAGCTCATGTATGTTTACTATATTTAGGATAATTACATGTGAGTTTCTTTGAAATATACTAATAGGAAATCGCATTGATTAGTTCTTATTGTTAGTGAAAGCAAAAATTTTTATTTTTGCTTATAAGTTCAATTTTTTTGTTTAAATCTTAATTCTCACGTCGATTATTCACCTGTATCAATACTATTTTCACCTGTATTTTTTATGCAACTCGTCTTGGAGCAAAATTCCACTTTCACCTAGTTGTAAAAATAATTACTGTGATCTCAGACAAAGTGTCTGACTAACAATGGCATATATATTTTTTAACTAGTGATGCATGGCACAGTGCTTTTTGACAAATTGCTGGAACTTCCTGTACCTCAATTTAAAATTTATAAACGCTTTATTTTTGTTTTTTTTTTTTAATTTTGAATTTTTTCAAAGCGATTATGCTACGTGGCTGTTTTAGTGAGTACGGAATTGTGTTTATATCACAATTTATGCTTATTATTAAAATCTCTATAAAATATCGATAATTCGATGTGCATATGTCAATTGATATTTTTCTCTGAAATTTTCTATGGATCTCTGAAACCGCCTGACCTGCCTTTCCAAAAATGTAACGATATCTTAATTTCGTCAATACAAGTGAAGAAAAAACTAATTAGCACGTCTTCCCGTAAATAAGAATCGAACGTTTTTGGAATTATTGAAAACGGTTGATCCGTGCTGCCGAAGTCGTCAACAGAAATTGTATCCGCACATGCATACCCATACACACACTCACACACATACATCAATTTTGTCTTCATCTCAAAATTAGTATAGTACACCTGTTATGATGACTATCACAACCGTACTCAGTCTCCCTACTCATGAAATTTATTGGAGTCAGTTCACAATAGTAAGGTTTGTGGTAAGGTATACCAAAATGTTCAAAAACCTCTGAAACGTAAAGGTATATAAACAATTTCATTTTAGATTTTTTGCGATTACTATTACTTACCCTACGGGATGGTAATAATTAGACGAATTGTGCATTCGTGTTTTAACCTAGTTAAAAAGTACTGTATGAACAATTAATGAATCCGGAATATTTCCACCGGAAGATAATAAAACACAAAGTTATACGATCGAGTTCGTTCTTTGTCTTGTGCAAACTCCGGCAAGACAATAGTATGGTTCGTCTTGCTTTTTAGACAGCCCAAATGAATTGGATGAATCGCGTTTAATTACACGAGGGGTGAAAGAAGACTCCTCTCGTCCCGGAGACACGTTCAGGTGAGGCGGCGATATAAGGTTGTCAAATATCTCCCTTCCGCCTTTTTGTATTATGTACCAAGAGCAAAAAAGCGGAAGGGAGATATTTGACAACCTAATATGTTCCGGGCGGGACGAGGCGGTGGCGCCCGTCCAGGTGATAATGCGATCGCACGGTGCAATAGTACGGTACATTAGGCAAGCATTCGCATCTCGTGTGATATGCCACCACGGGCACACGGTTAATATGCACGCTACGTTTACGGTCTTAACGTCGGGCACGTGATATCGATTTGCGAAGAGGTTCTTTTATTATTTGTTTAGACGTCTTGTTCCCGAATGTCGGAGAAAAGTATCTGTGCAGTGCTCAGATCGCTAACCGTACCGGTAGTATAATATCATCGATGCCCTAGTGCACGGCACGTATGCACTACCTGCATTTTTAAAATGAACTCAACTAGTAAGAGTCTGCTGCAAACGCACGCTGAGTTTGTTAAAAAATATTTGTTGCTTTTTCACGCCCAATTATTTGTAATTTGGATTTTTATTACTTGTTACGATTACATAAAATTTTTAACTTCTCGCAGGGTAAGTTATAGTAATCGCAAAAAAACGAAAATAAAAATTTGTATTTATTATTATCAAATGGATGCTTTCAAAGGTTTCTTAAAATATTGGTATAGGGGAAAGTCCCCGATTGCCGGACGCCTAAGGTTATTTATAAATATATCAAAAAATATTTTACGAAATGTTTATTAAATTATGACTTATGATAGATTAATACTATCAATCAGACTTTGGTAACAAGAAATATGATTTTACAATGTGGCACCTAGTACCGGACATTTCAAAATAGCCAGTATTGAACACATAGGTAGACATCTCTACACTCTGGAGTGTCTGCACATGTGTGTTTGACGAATATTCTTAGATATTGCAAAAAATCACTATTTATCCACCCCTTTGGCTGGGCCACACCGATGCTCTCAGCTGGAGCATTCATCATAAGATTTTCATTCTTTGACTAGGAAATACGAAAAATGGGGGTATGTAAACCGTTAGCATTCATACAGAACAAAATTAAATAATTAAAATAAATCACGTCAATTCTCTCAAGAAATACCAATATGTTTACTGTCCGGCGCAAAGAGACGACTTAGTGTCCGGTGCTAAGGGACAAGCATGTTCGTTCATTTAGTGGTACCTACTAAAATTGTTTAAAATATCTAATAATATTCTACACTTCTACGGATAACAATCAACTACTACTTTTATCATTGAATGCCACTCAAATGTAAATGCATAAATATACTAGAATTACTTCCATTGATATTTAGGTGACGCCGCGATTTTGCGTCTAAAACAGCAAAGGGTTGCTCCCGCCGTGGCCGTGTGCGTCACAGGTAGGTCTTGGCGCGTGATCCTGCACCTTTGTGCTCCCCGCTCCCCTTTCATTTGTATTTTGATATAAAAAGATTTATACTCGCATTAATACGTGTTAAATGGAGTGTCCGGCATTAGGTGCTGTCCGGCGTTACGGGACTTTCCCGTACATTACAAAAAATGGATGTATGTGTGCGGATACTATTTTTCGTCAGCGGTTTCGGGAATATGGAACAACCGAATTCAATAATTTAAAAAACATACGATATCTATTAATAAGGAGATGCGCTGATTAGTTTTTGGACGAGGCAGGTTTAGCCGTTTCGAACACCCGGGGCGAAAACTGTCAAAAATGGCAACTAATTTTTCGGGAGAACATTTTACTTGTATTGACTAAACGACAAAAATGGTTTATTTTTGGGAAGGCAGGTCTAGCGGTTTCGAAGATCGAGCAAAACAAGTAAGAAAAAATGTCATTTTAGGGCCTAAAATGATCATTAGATATATGCACATCAAATATATTGTTTGTTGTTACCAATGTTTATCCGTTAGACTGCAACGCGCTTTGTTATTTCTTCTCTAGAAATTTTTTTTTTTTAATTCTAATAATATAGCAAAAAAATATAACTTTTCAAGTCATTTTCTTGAAGAATCTTATTTTTTCAAATTTTTCAAAAAAATTTAGGGCATTTTTTTAAAAAAAATATCTTTGCTACGGGAAGTTTCAGCAATTTGCCTTAAGGCACGATGCCATGCACTACTAGTTTATTTGTAAGAACTTTCAATATCAAATTTATCAAAGATTTCATTCACATTAACTTCCTATACGGCTAATTATAGTAATCGCAAAAAAGCCTTTTTTTATATTCTTACGTTTCAAAGTCTTGTGAATGTTCGCCAGTCACTATTAAATTGAACTACAGTTTTTTTTTAGTTTTGCATATAAGTTATTAATTATTAACACACATTAATAATATACATGAATACAAGATATGACTATGATGCAGTTGTTGTAAATTATGAAACAAAGTTCGAATGCATTATCTATTTTAAATCCATCCACTTTTTTACAAACAAGCACTTTCCCGTCAGAAACGATGCTTAGTGTTTGCATAATTAATTCTGCGCTCAAATATTATTGAACAAATACGATAATGGAAGAAGTTCTATCATCAAAACAAACGACAGGGATAAATTAGTTGGCGAGACATGAAAACTCATTTATAATGAAAACACCGTTATAAAATATTCATTACCATACACCTTCAATTGCGTGGATTGTCACAAAACTTTCATAATTTTAAACAAAGAAAAATGCATAAAAGAATTAAGTTTATAGTCGCAAAACGAACAATGTGATCAAACTTGATGCGATAAAACTAGGAAACAAACTTTTGCAGTATCGCCTGCAACAAGAATTTAATGAAAAGTAGGAAAATAGATTTTCAGCTTCTGCGTTGCGTAGACGACAAGACTATGAATAAATTTATCGTGTAGTTTGTATATTATATGAAAGACGTTTTCAATAACACACTTTATGAAACGATCAATATTAATCCTGTCAAAGAAACATGAAAAATATGAACAGGTTCTGATGGCTCTTAAGTTGGCTTGCAATTTTTAAAATTTTTACGTAAGTGAAATTCTGACTGGAAAATGCACTATTATGGCTCGTAGCCAAATATACCTCCTGTACAGAGAAGTAAAAATACATTTATAATCACAAATTTAATTAGTGGGGCATGGCATTGTGTCTTAAGGCAAATTGCTGGAACTTCCCGTACAGAAAACTAAATTTTGAAAAAATAACTTTGCAAAACTTTGAAAAAATTAGATTTTTCAGAAATTTTGAAATTTTTGAAAAAAAAGACTTTTTTGAAAAATTTGTTTCTTTATATTTGGATTTTTGTTGTTTTTTATTTGTTTTGAAAATTTGGAACTGTTTTGAGTTGTTCATTTCGTCAATACAAGTAAAATGTTTTTTGAATTATTTAAATCGGACGCTCCGTTATCTCAAAAACTACCATTTTTGGCACTCCGCATCTCCAAAACGGCTAGACCTACCTTTGCCTTTAAAAACTAATTAGCATTTCTCCTTACCAGTAGGAATCGAATGTTGCTTCAATTATTCAATTCGGTTGTTATTAGTGTCATTCATAAGTTGCGCTGAAGGAACTTACGGGCTATTGAACGGAAACCGCGCTGTAGGAGAACTGCGTATCCAGGGAGCCGCGTTATATCAGTGTTGACCGTGTTCCTATTACCCTCTACCTACCATAAATATTTTACCCAATGCATCGCAATTAAGCTAAGTAAATATGAACACTCGTTCGAGAGGTGCTAGTGGCAAGTGCATTTAATTAAACTAGCTCTGAGACTTTGTTTATTCGTTTCGCTTCATTTGAGTGAAACGCGTTACTTTATCTTAATTAAAACCGCAGTTTAAATAAAGCCCGTCGCCTTGGATTTTTGAGTTATATGTGCAAAGTAAAACTTCGCATTGCAACGCAACTTAATGGCTCTTAAATGAAACAGCTCCGAGCTTTGTTCAAACTGCACAGAACGAGTTTCTTAACGTTCCTTTGTCAATACTACAATTAGATGAATTTACCTGGAACATGATTTCTGTTACGAGAATTAAAATATGCAATTAATTAAATTACGTTATGCAAAACGTAATATAATTGTTTAGAGCAATGTTAATAAGAAGAATTTGTAAAATTGTCGAATTTTGCACTTATTAAATCCTGATTGAATGTGCGAAGCTTCAGTAGAACTTGCCAAAGTACCCAAGTCGATCAGTTTCAAAAAATTTAAATTGATAGTTCAACAAACAGTTTCCTAATTTTAGGATTGTGCCATAATATTTTATTGCGGTTCTACAAATGTTAATTAGGGTTACTAAGTTAATTGAACAAAACAAATGAAAATCAACTACAATAACCAAAACAATTGTCATAGTTTGAATATAAGTGTTTAACTTTCTGTACAGATTTTCATTGCAATTTTTTATATCTTTACATTCCAAAAGAGTCTGAACATTTAGGCATAACTTAGAAAAACTGGATGTATGTGTGTGTAAATAAAAATTAACCACAATATCAAAAAGATGGTCATACATCTTAAATTTAAATAAAGCTCTTCGTTGCACTTAAAAGCTCATACCTTCCCAACTGCATGGGATGCATTTTTTTTAATTAGCCGTAGGGATCGCAAAAAAATAAAAAATGAAAGTTTTTGTATATTTTTACGTTTCAAAGGTTTCTGAACATTTTGGCATATCTTAGACAAACTGGATGTACATATGTGTGTGTAAATATAAATTAACTGTGTAAAAAGTGCGTAATACAAATTAATCACAATCAAAGTATAACAATTTGGTTATAGTTTGAATAAAGGTGATAAATAAAACTGTTTGAATCTAGATGCATTCTTCTTAACTTCCAGTAGAGATTGTAAAAAAATTAAAAATGAATATTGTTGCATCTTTACGTTTAAAAGATTGTTGAACATTATGGCATACATTTGAAAAAAAAACTGGAAGTGTCTATGTTCAGATTCATTTTTTTTGTCCACGATTTTGGGTGCACGGATCAACAGATTTGAATGATTAAAAAAATCGATTTTGATATTGATGTGGGGACGTGCAGATTAATATTCTGTAATAAATATCTAAAGTACAAGCAACTTGCCTTAAAGCACAATGTTATGTTACTTGTTAATGTTATGTTAATGTTATTTGCCTTAAAGCCCACTAGTTCTATTTTTTTAAGGATAGTTACTTGTTTCCGTCTTGAAGTTTAGTTCTAAGACACCCTATATATACATATACATATATATATATATATATATATATATATATATATATATATATCATTGTTCGTCCAGTTATAGATTTTCATGCTTCATGATTGTATTATTTAGTAACACCATGAAGCAATAGTCTTTGTCAAACAATACGATTATTTCGACGACGACGATCCCATAGTTTCGACGCCGTTAAGCCTGATCAAATACATTTCAAGCGAGTAATTAAATTTCAGATTGCAGTTTTGCTCCGAGCCAATTGCATTTTAAGATGAATGCATCGCGTTGATTGCATTTATATCGAGATATAAACTATTACGCGGCACAACGGTATTTACGACGAGAATTTGAACTATTCCGACAATAGTATTCTTTAATTACAAAAGCATGTAAAGTTTTGTTTAAATTGTATCTCAAATAATTTATTTACAAATTGTCCTAGTAAGATTTTTTTTCAATTTATACTGATATTTGTCAGATAAAACAATGAGCAGAGATAGATTGTTAACAATATAAAGGAGATAATCCCGGCCGAGAATCTATTAGGTGTAAGTAAGAATATTCATTCTTTGATGTATGCAGTCTCACATTTACTTAATGATTTTTATACGTGTGTAAATTATATACACAATAATAAAAAAGTCTCACATCATTTGTATGGATCGAGTTTCTAATAATAAGTACATTTCGGAATTCTAGTAAAACAAGTAAGAAGAAGCCATTTGGCGTTGTAAAAAATCATTAGACATATGCGGAGAGATTTTAATAATATTTAATAATATATATATATAAGTATGAATCTTGCTTCGATCTTTAAGAGTTCCATAACATTGTTTATCGGTATGGCTGCGACACGGCTCATACGCGCTTCCATATTTCGTCTCTACGCAACTGAAGCAGCGCGATTGCTTTGAAAAAAAAAATTCAAAATTTTTAAAATATTTCAAAATATTAAAAAAAAAAATTTTTATCGAAAATTTCAAAATTCTCAAAAATCAAATTTGTTCAAAGTTTACTTTTTTTTAAAATAATCTTTGATACGGGAATTTTCCTTATACCACTAGTTTGATCTTATATTTCATAAAATATAATAGTTATTAAGATCTCCAAATCCTCTTATTTCTCCAATCAATCTTGTTCGATTGAAAACCTCCAATAGACGTCAGATGGTTTCGGGAAATTTTGATCCCTGACTGCAATTACAGATAATTTAGACAAAGTTTTATCAAGGTTCAAAGCTGAAGGGAAAATGTACGTCCTTATATATTTTAATTGGCACGCTTTTAGATCCATGACCCAGAATCTGGTAATGATGAGAGCTGCCGAAAGAAAACTGTTCGGTAAAATTTATAATAATTGTAATTATGAAAAATTATTATTATTATAATGTTTAAAATAAACAAAGTTAGTCAATTTTTGAAATTTATTTGCATTAGATATTGGAAATACAAATATGTAAATCCGATAATTATAGTTGGCTAAATAAAAGCAAATATTGACATTAATGTGCAGCACATAATCTCATTAATATTTATTTATTAATTACATTAACATATATACTGAGATAACAATGATATTGATAGAAGCATTATTTATATATACATATGTAAAATATTGGAGAGCATAACACGAATAGTAGAAAAACGTTGAACGTCATGTAAGAAATATATTTGTATGTGAAATCCATGAGACATTACTATTGATAAAAAAATCATTATTTAGCCAATAATGACATTAATTAATATAATTACACCAATAATGATAATTTTATTTCAGTCATTAGTTTTTTTTTAATCTGTTTTATTCAGCAATCAGAAATACATAAAAATTTCTATAAGCTAAATTGACAATAATTGAGAGCGATGTCTTAGAAGAACTCCAATGAGATCTTCTTAGTTTAACAATTAAAAAGATAATGATATATTGATGCTAATCTGAGACTAAATCCAAAGGCCATTAGTGACGTTAATATTTATTTAACACTGACAATTAATAATTTTTTCAATTTTATTGTCAGACGATTCGGAATGACTTAAAATGTCGAGAATATATTAAATTTACGAAGCTGCAAAATGTATTTTTTTCTTTGCGAAATTATAAGAGAATTTTCGGATCGTGATTACTTATGTTCTGTAAATTTTGAGATAAAAAATTTAAAATATTAAAAATTTAGCTACGTGACATAGCAAAACTTTGTGGGATATTTATTCTCAAAATATTAGTAAAAATTGGTGCAATTTCAAAATAATTTAATTTGAATAAATGGCAAAATGAAATTTTTACTTTGGGAAATTATTAAAGAATTCGGGATCATGACTTATGATGTGTGAAATTTGAGATAGAAAAATCTAAAATTTTGAAAAATTATTTACATGACATGTCAAATCCTTTTAGGATGTTTGTCCTCAAAATATTTATAAAAAATGGTGCAATTTGAAAATTATTTAATTTGTATTGTAATAACTATCATGTTCAATCGGTTTACCATGCCATTTGGGTTAAATATTTTGTGTCCTGAAGCTCTATAATATTTGACATCAGACAATTTTAAATTTAAAAATATAGCATATAACAAAGGAAACTTGTTTAGGTAAAACAAAATCTTCAGAGCCTAAGTTCTCAAAACAGTGGTAAAAATATATTATTTAAACATGACTGATTAAAATTTAAAATTGAAAAATTTCAGCCTTATGTAATTACCAGCACATTTAGGTAAAATTTTAGAACAAATTTGTAAAATTTTAAAAATATATAATTTGAATAAAATTGTTTAGAAAATTTGAAATTTAAAAACATTATTCATATAACATAGTGATCTCGTTGGGTAAGATATAATCTTTAGGACATGCGTCTTCAGAGTTTTGACCCAGAACTTAATATATGATCTTTCATTGATTAGAATGAAAAGTTGTGAAGAAATTTA
This sequence comes from Ctenocephalides felis, assembly GCF_003426905.1. Taxonomy (NCBI): domain Eukaryota; kingdom Metazoa; phylum Arthropoda; class Insecta; order Siphonaptera; family Pulicidae; genus Ctenocephalides; species Ctenocephalides felis. The sequence continues at coordinate 13,822 of NW_020537857.1, read as the reverse complement.
TCATTTTTACGCTGCTTAATAAAAACAGCAAAAATCAAATTTTATACAAAATTCAACCAAAAATTTTTATATTCTAGATGAAAGCGAATGTTCAAAATCAGCGCAATGATTAGAACAGGAAAAAAGTACGTTGTTTAAATAGAAGAATTTGAAAAATATTTTTGTTTATTTTGGTTACTTATTATTTTCTTCTGTGGGTACATGCTAAATTATAAATAATAATATAGTATCACTGAACATTTTGGAGAGCACAGCCTCAACAACTGCCTCATACCCAAAATTAACGAATTAAATTGATAATAACTTGGGCGTACAATTTTAATATCGAATTCTCGCAACAATTATTCTATAATAATTGCTTGTTTTGAATGCAGTTTCCATAATTCTATTGCATTCCACTGCAGTTACTACATTGCCAAGCAAACATTCCAGACATTTCAACGTTCAATAATTTAATTATGCAGTAATAACATGAAAACTGACTGTTGTATGCCGCGTACGGTTTTATTATATTAACGACATATTCATTATAGTACTAAAATTTAATTGCATCCTACGCAAGCCATTGATTCAGAAATATTGGTATATATTATTGAACTTGATCGGTAACGTTGCAAATCTCAAAACATTGAAAATATGTCCTGGAAATTTGTTTTTCTCTAAATGAGTATGTTTTGTCATAGGACTAAATTTTAAAATTACTCATTTTCTGATCAATTTTGTCCAAAATATATAATGTTAAAAGTGTACCAATTTTTTGAAGATATCTGTGCTGAAACATTCATGTCAAGTGATAGTGATATTCACTTTCTCTTTATTAAAATATGATACAATAATATCATAACTGTGAAAACTAGTTGTGAGTGCTATTTTGCTTTGTGGCAAGTTTCACGAACTTCTCGATATGTGAAAATAATCGATTTAATCAATAATATTTCTATGATTTTTATATTATATATAGATTGTCTATATGTCCACATGTATGCCTGCTTGGCTGCTCACCCATCTGCCCCTCTATGGTTATTCCTGTTTTCCTGTATGTCTGTCTTTCTGTTTCTCTGTTTTCCTGTTTGTCTGTTTTCCTGTTAACCTGTCTTACTGCTAACCTGTATTCCTGTTAACCTGTCTTCCTGTTAACCTGTCTTCCTGTTAACCTGTCTTCCTGTTAACCTGTCTTCCTTTTAACCTGTCTTCCTTTTAACCTGTCTTCCTTTTAACCTGTCTTCCTTTTAACCTGTCTTCCTTTTAACCTGTCTTCCTTTTAACCTGTCTTCCTGTTCACCTGTCTTCCTGTTAACCTGTTTTCCTGTTAACCAGTCTTTCTTTTTACCGGTCTACGTGTTTACTGTTGACTTGTCTACACGTTTACCTTCCTAACCAGCTCTTTATCTGCTACCTGTTTACTCATCAATCTATCACTTGTTTGTTTACCAGCTTCCCTGTCTATCAGTTTATCAGTCTACCAGCTTATCTGTCTACGTGTATTTCTTTCTATATTTTCACCTGATACCTGTCTACCATTCTACTTTGCTTCTTTTCTGCTTTTGTACCTGGTTACCTGTATATCTGTATACCTGTATACCTGGCTACCTAAGTGCCTGTATATATGTCTACCTATTTACCGGTAATTCTATTTGTATTTGAATCAGTAATAATGATTTTTAAATGGATCAATAACAATGACTTGAAAAGGATAAGAATGATACAAATGATAATGAAATAGATAGGACAAAGTATTCAATTTGTATCATCAAAACTGTGAATAGAACTCTAGGTTTTGATTGTTGTTTAAAAAGTCAAGGATCAATCAAAAATCAAGTAGCAGAAAACTGTGTAGCACCCAAAATGATGATTCGACAATGACTCTTTTGAATATAGGGCATGATAGTTTACAAATCAATAAGAAAAATGCCCAGTGCTTCTACACTGACACCTATACATTTTCTAAATTTTAGATAAATATTTTAGATTTATCTTCAAATATAGTCAATCTGTACAGATTTAATATTTGGTTTGATTTTTTCTGGAAGCAGTAACAAATTAAAGCTCAGGCTAAAGGATTAGTATAATAATTTATAGATATTGAGAAAATGTTTGTCAAAGAAATGTCTCACTGTTCAGCGTTCACTAAAGATTATTAAAAATGTTTGGACTTGTTTTCCCCTTTGAGACACAATATGCAATATTAAACAATGAAATAACAATATGTATAATATTCCAAATTGATCGAATTCCGTTTGCGTATACATATTAAATAATTGCTTTGGGCTAATTGCATTATTAGCAAACGTCGTTTCATGTATAATGTCCAGGGCGCGATATGGAGCCCTTAACCATTTCATTTGAATTAGATTCGAATCGAATTAGAATCGAATGAAAACATATTGGTTTGATATTGTTTGTCATATGACCAACATAAACGCATATGACATTACAAATGTGTCATTAGCAGGAATAATGTTGAACATGCGTTTTATGGATAGGAATAATTAACGCACAAATATTTACATTTAGATGACCATTGGTAAAATAATTAAAGATTAATAGCATGTAGTAAAACAGAATATGTTAATGTAAATCTGAAACGAAAACACTTTTAATGGCCAGCTCCTTAATTTCTCAATGTTATCAAACGATTTCAATTAAATTAATTATTAGTTTATTTTTTTATGTATAAAAAGATCAGAGATATTTTTTACCACAGAAAATATAAAATATAATATCTTTAAAATATGTAAATTTCAATGCCAATTAACAAATATTAATGCAGAATCAATATCATTCCTTAGAAATGTTGTTTAAGGCGGCGGTTCCAATTTTTGAATGAAAAAAATCAACCACAATAACTGAATAATGGTTACAGCTTGACATGGTGGCAGCGGTGGGATCTAATACATAAAGCTGTAAATATTTATTTTTTCTAACTTTTTTTCTTGACAGTCCTGTCACTCCATTCCGGTTTGATTTTGATTTATAGGATACCCTGCATAGCCAGCAAATATTTAATGATATTTTAAAAAATAAAAACGATTTAATAAAAAAACAGTTTTCCTGGAGTTTTTTTGGAAACGGCAACATCGACTTATGCATAATGCGTGATAATATATCGGGGCAATAAAAAAATTGTTGATAACGATTAGTTGAGGAGATGCACGAACTTTTTGTTTACTAAATGTAAGTTTATTCCTCTATATTGAATAATAGCTTCTCATAGAACTAATTGAGCTTTCAGTATATTACCATGCAACAGCTCTCGTGAATAATCTCTACAAATCGAGTATCTGTATTCCGTACGTGTAGTATAACTTTATTGCATTAGTTGTACACGAAATCGCCGAAATGGAATATTATGTACGCATAGACCAGATGTCTTCGAATTCACGTTAAGGTGTTCTAATGGGTGGTGCTATTGTTGTATTTGTGCAGGAATTATGTATCCTCAAAGCACAATCATGTAAAAGCACCTTGAACCAAATTTCATGAAGGTAATGAAGTTTATCAGTTTAGTTTTTTCGTACAATATTTTCTTTTTTTCTAAATGTGAGCAGCTATAATAAATTATGAATCTAGTTACAGCCTAAACTAAATATTAAAACTACTCAAATCGATCTTAGCTAAACCCTGAATATATTTTGATATGAACAGCAAAATTTCTAATTTTTATATGTTTATCGATCCATAGCTCCAATTGTGACTTCTATACATACGTTTTGTTTCTAAGGTTTTCCAAAGTTATCAAAATATATCAGAACGTTAATACTTGCTAAATAACAAAAAATAACTCTTTACCTAATTTTAATAAAACTCCCGCTAAAATTATTGATCCCGCAATAGGAGCTTCAACATGAGCTTTTGGTAATCATAAATGAACAATAAATATAGGTATTTTAAATAAAAAAGCTCTAATAAAAAATAAATATATAAATATATATTTATAATCTAATTCATTTATTAAATATATAAATAAAGTATTATTATATTTATATAACCATATAAATATAATTAATAAAGGTAATGAAGCAAATAAAGTATAAAATATTAAATATATACCAGCCTGTAAACGTTCTGGTTGATACCCTCAACCTAAAATTAATAATAACGTCGGAATTAATCTTCTTTCAAAAAAAAAATAAAATCAAAAATAATTTAAATTATAACTTGAATATATGGTAATTTAAATCTTGTCTCAAACTTACTTATACTATTTGGATTGAAAAAAATTAAATTTATAGTTGAAACTTGGGGCAATTGATTATTAATTTTTCTGTGGTCTTAGAAATGTTAATGTTTTTATACATGGAAATATCTTTTTATATATTTAACTATTCCCATATTGGTGACCTACGACATTTACAATGAAGATAGCAATTGAGCATGGATCAAGAATTTCAAAAAATGTAGACTATGGTGCACAACCCTTATTGCTAGTCTTCCGTTGGTTACTTAAAAGGTACGCCCAGTCCTCGGGTTAACGCATTTACTCTAGCCATGACACCGGACTTCCGTTGGCATACTCATTCTGTATGTCCAGACCTCGGGTTATCGCTGACACCAAAAAGTTCACTGGAATCGCAATGCAACCTCTCCTTGTCCTTTAGCTCACCAAACCGACATGGTAATGACATTTTGTAAAGTTTTATAATCGACAAAATTTAATATATATTTTTATACATGGAAATATCTTTTGGTATATTTATTTCTATAGTAATAAAGATTATTTTCATCATAGTACTTTACGGTAGCATTGGATTTTTGAAAGCATGGTCTCAAATCTGCAGAATTTTTTGTTAAGAAATTTTAATCATAAGAATTAATTACGATATATTTTAAATGTAAAAAAATATTTAAAATGCTAGGAATCGATATGAAAAACAAAAACGATCTCCATTCCCTGTGCAGATCGCGCGAAGTAAAGTGAGTAGTCCTGCTGCCGCCTCGTCCCGCGGCCGATTCGCTCGTGTTCTGAGATGCTTTCGCGCCCACTTCGCGTTGACGTTTCAATTAGCCGGCAAAACGGCTTCAATGAGCAGGAGATGAGAAGTTGAATTCAACTTAACTCGATGGAGTTCCCTCGATATTCGTTCGATGAATGCTGCCCGAATAATGAATTTCTCGTAGCGTATTACCCGAAGGCACGTAGCCGGCGCGCCGATATCGAGGAGGGACCGACAACCCTGACAATATTGATGGATTTGTCTAAAATTTTAGATATATATTGTTTTTTGACTGTCTTTATTGTCACACTAAACTATTTTGTGTTACAAAATGATACGAGTGTCCGGAGAAATAATTCCAAATACTCTCTAGATCTAAAAAACAACAAGGCTGATGTATGAAACTTACAGTTTATTATACTTTATATTACTTATGCATACAAGAGATGTAATACTTGTATCGTCTTAAGTTGTTTGAAAAATTATATAGTTTGTTAGAGACACATTTTTTTTCAGGATGATCGCAAATCCTGATATATCAATATCGATGGATAGTCTAAAATCGAAAAAAATGAATATAATATAAAATGTACTAAGCCAACAAGGCTGAAGGACTTAGATTGAAAAGTAAAGTATCCAAAAAATAGTATTTTACATTTTTGCAGAATTCTTTGCTATATTTTTAAATTTTCACTAAGGGACTAAATTTTGTTTTTTATCAATATTATATGCCACAAACAATTGTAAAAGATTTTAAAACATTATAAGTATTTCTTAAAAAATCTGAATGACTTGAATAAATTTATACACACATATAGGACATCTGTCGAGAAACATGATCTTGATAAGATTTAAAGAAACAATATTTTTAAAAAAAGTAGAAAATGGTGGAAATACTACTATTCTCAAGTATATTGTTCAAGTCTTATCAAGATCATGTTTCTCGACAGATATTCTGAATATGAAAAGTACCTACTTTTTTGTTTTTTATTACTTTTTGGATTCTTCGTTCAAAGCCAGAATAAATCTAGGACTCTGCCATCTATATATATATATATATATAAACTTTTTCCAATACTTGAAGATGTAATAAAAAATGAAAAAAATATTTTTTCTTTAGATAAATATAAATGCAGGAGCTTTTGGGGTGAAAAATATAATTCTGAAATTTATGTTTATATATAATATTATCAACTGATAGGATTTCTCAATGTTTCTGTTACTATTATTTTGTGGTAAAAAATCCGAAAACTCAACGTTGCTTGTTATAAGTGTTATGAAAATCTAAACAAATTTGGCACAAATGGTAATAAATTGTGGAAACAAAAATCAGACTGTAAATACTAGTATATACTATAAATATAATGTTTTTTTTCTGACATACTATTTTAAAATGAAAAATTTTGAGACATAAAATTTATTGAAACTTCATACTTTTTCTCTGACTAATCGAGATCTTCAGTATTGCCAGTATTTATGAACGTAAAATACCCAACATTACGAATTTATGATAAATATATTAATAACAATATAATTATAGACTTATTTTAAATATTAAATTAAGAAAAGATAATAAACATGATTTTCATATTGAAAATCAAATATATATATACTACTTATTATAAAAAATAACACAAATATTATATTAAAAATATTAAATTGAGTTATCATTGTTTTCTCACATATATAAAATGCAAGTATTATAGTAATTTAAATATCATTAACAAGAATCTTTACCATCAAGATCATCTTTTCCATCGTACCTCATTTAATATCAATTAGTTGAAAAGTCTTTGAAATTCCCATCAGCATAATATCTAGGCCGTATATAGTGGGTGGGTGGATGGGTGTTTGCGGAAGTTTATCATGTGCAACAATAACATTATTATAAGTTTTCTTCGAGCGATTACGGTCGAAGCAAAGAAGACGCTGAAAATGTGGTAGGGTTTATGAATGCGAGATAAAAGCACGAACTCAAATATCCCACAGGATAAGCAACTTTTGAAGGATCCCTTGAGGGATGAATAGTTTATCTTTATCATGTATAACGCCATAATATATGTGCGCACATATTCATAGACTCACGCAAACGCACGAACATCCCACATGTATAAGGGATTATATACCTAACCTACGCATTGCTTTAAGTTGTTCGGAAAATAATTTAGTTTTTTTATACTTCTGAGGTTAAAAATATGAATTCTAATGGATCAAGTTGGCAGCAATGATATTTAGAGTCTTCATCAACTTTGATGTGTGCGTTTACGTTTTTGTTATTGTTGGATGGCAATTATTCAAACCGGCTACTGTGTTACACATTTTTGAAATAAAACTTCTTTATGCGCGACTAGGGTACAAGTGCAACGGAAGTGCGTTACGCCAGATAAGATAAGAGTCGAGTGCCAATGATTTGTCATTTGCTCTCGATGATATCATTTCTATACGGGTCGATTGTGAATAGTCGTCGCGTATGTGAATAGAGATCTGTCGTTGTATGCGTACCGGCATCAACATTGTATGCGTACCGGCATCAACATTGTATGCGTACCGGCATATCCAACAAGGAAATCGGCATAGATAAATAAACATTTTGAAGTTATACCGTAGTACAAATCTTGATTTAATGAAAAATGCCTGAATCATAAGTGTATTTTACCCTGTTCTCTTTATAATGAAAATAATAAAACAAATGCTGCATTTGCGCCGTGTATGAAACATAAGTTTAATGCAATAATTTCTATATTATTCGTAGTTTCTATAAATCTTTGAAGTTATTGAAATGGAAAATATTTGTTAGGTAAAACAGATATTACAGCTGTTCAAAGAACGAGATTATATCGCCAGCGAAAAAGTGAAAAAATACCATCAGCCAATGAATGTTTGTTAATTTTAATAACATGAAGTTCTTAAACACAATTTTTACATGATGAGTAAAGTTGCAAAAACAATATTTGTTTAGGCGTTGTTTAACATCATCCTCTATGTGAACGAATATTCTAGAAGTTATTATTAATCAGCAATTACTCCATTTTTCTAAGGAAGGTTCATTTCTAAATGCTAATTACAATGACAAACCGATCATGTCATATTTGAAGTATGACATTAATTACATTATTGTTATAAATATATAATTTATAATTTATCATTTATAAATGTGTATAATGGTTGGCACTAATAAATATGTGCATCACGAGTGTTACCATTTTACTAATAAACATTATTCAAAATTGTTGTATGATGTATTTTTACTTACTTAAATGCGATTTTGTACAGTAGCAAATCAGTTTTACTTCAATCGCGTGTGAATCTTATGCGCACTCTTTTTTTTCATTTTTAACTTCCCGAAAGAGATGCTTGCTGTTGCCAGAAAAATCAACCTGACAATTTCACATTATATCGACATTTCAAGTCAGACTGAATCCTTTGAGACCATTTCTTAGAACATCAACAGAGTTCTCAGTGTTTGATCAAAAACCGTATGAATTCCTCTGAGACGTATAATATAATGCCATAGTACAATAAGATATCTTGAAATAAGTTCTTAAGATTTTGTTTTGTGTCTAGAGAATTATCATATTAGATTCTATCATTAATGCATTGTTAAAATTCCAATGCTCCACATAATCATCCATAATGCATTGGCAATTAGTGTAATACCGTAAATTATTTGACATTCCAATTACATTAATTATTAATGCTATTAATTTCGCATTTCAATTGGAATAATTAGATATGTCAAGGGTCATATTAAGATCTTAATGTTCCTATATATATATATATATATATATATATATATATATATATATATATATATATATATATATATATACCATATATTATCCAGTAATAATATACCAGAGTTTCAAAATATGTGTATATATTTATCTGCATTTGTTATCAGAAAAACTATTCCAAAAGCACCACGTTCCATGTTATTTAAATGAAACTTCCGATACAGTGACTTTTATTCAGATGCATAAAAACATTCTGTGTGAATATTTTGCTATTTTGTTTAAATTTGCAAAAATATCTAGCAAATGCAATTAAGTTTAATTTATGTGCACCCACGTGTTTCAATATAAAAGACATCCTACTTCATTTCTGTATCAATTTTTCAATCGTGAATAGTTTACCATAAATTTTCTTTTCAATATGAAAAATGTTTTCATCGAAGCTCGTTAAATTACGAGGCGTTACATCGATTTAAATGACACTGTAAAAGAAAAACTCATCGCCATGCCAGGCTTCGGATAATATAGAATTTTATTTAAAAAAACTGAAGCAAGTTTCTGTGAGATCTGGGTTAATGGATTTTAAGAGATTTCTCTTGGGTTGTCTTTATAAGTTTCTTATTTCGAGGTCTTTCGGTACTAATTAAAAATAAACCATTAATTTTTCTCTATTGACACGGTTTTAGAGTTTCGACGAGCTCGTTACTGAGACATTAATTATTATTTTGTGCGAAAACATTAATTTGCTAAGAGAAATTATGAGCGGACATTTGGATATATTCACATGGAATTATTTTTTTAACTCTTTTAGCTGAAAATTTTTGTCATTGGAAGTTCTTTTGAATAATTTAGTTATTCCTGATTGTACTTAACACAACTGAAAGCATATGATATAGAAAATAATTTTTTAGTAAATAAATTTATTTTTGTGTTTTTATGTCCAAGATATTTATTACCATATTAACAATCAAATCGTATTTGCTAAATAGTTTCAGGAGTTATCACCTGTTCACCTTTATCCTGTCTGGTTAAAAAGAACAGTTACTGGACAAACATATACATTTTACGAAATAATCAATGCGAAAAAATTTTTTCATGAGCATATTTTTCGCAGAGATTATACCGTGAAAGAAATAATCATCAGCAGAGTAGGAATAACTATTTATTTAATTTATCTCTTGTAAAATTGCTTTCTTAACTTAATTAACTTCCCGTAGAGTAAGTTATAGTAATCGCAAAAAAATCAAAAATGAAAAACTTTATATATCTTTACATTTCAGGCTTTCTGAACATTTTTTGTCATACCTTAGAAAACATGGATGTATGTGTTAGTGTATGTGTGTGTGTGTGCGTGTGTGCGTGTGTGCGGATACAAAATTTGTCGACGATTTTGGGAGTCAACCGATTTGAATAATTAAAAAAAACATTCGATTCGAATTGATATGATGACGTGCTGATTAGTTTTTAGTGAAAGCAGGCCGAGCCGTTTCGAAGATACGGGGCAAAAGGTGCTAAAAATGATAATTGATTTGTTATGTATGATTCAAAAAATGTATTCATTTTATTTGTATTGACGAAATGAAAAACAGATAAATTTTTTGAGAACACAGGTCTAGCGGTTTCGGAGATCCAATAAAAAAAATGCCATTTGACGGACAAACATGATCATTAGACGAAATAATCACACATTTTATAGATATTTTAATAATAATAACAATAATAAGGTTTTGTTCACTTTTCTATGGGTTCCGGACCAATGTTTATCCATTATACGAGGATAAACGACGAGGCGCCTACGCGCTTCGATATTTCGTTTCTGCGCAGCTAACGTATTGAAGATCGTTTTTTTTTTTTCAAAATATTTCAAAGTATAAAAAAAATCAAAATTGTTCAAAAGATCAATTATTTTAAAAAATTTAAAAAAATCAAAAATCGACTTTTTTCAGGTTCTAAAAAAAATTGATTTTTTTTTGAAAATTTTAATCATTGGTATGGGAAATTTTGAAATGGCTTTAAACAAAAAAAAATTCAAAATATTTCAAAGTATAAAAAAATCTAAATTTTTAAAAATGTCAATTCTTTTCAAAATTTTTAAAAATCTCAAAAATCGACTTTTTTCTGAGTTCTAAAAAATTGCTAGTTGATTTTGTTCTGTCCTAATTTTAATTTTCATGTATTTGCGATTTAGTTTTCCAGAAGGTATTGATTCCTAGAACGAGTACAAAAATGAATAAACTTTTAATTTTATTGTCCCTACTACTAAAGTGTATGCATGCTAAAAGCGCACAAAAACCTGATTCTTTCAAAGAACGACTTTGAATACATCATTAATGTCAAATGCAGGTTTTTAATTAAAAGTTAGTATTTAGAGGATAGTATTCGATGCATTCGATTCAAGATCGAAATACAATTAATTCAGTTCGGCGGCAAATTGCGTACATGTTGTAATTACAATAGTACACCTTAGGCTGCGATTATTTCGAAGAGTCTGCACCAGATTCCCTCTTGGAATTACAATCATTCAAGCATTCCGATTTACATGTTTAACGTTTATATGTGGTCAATGGTAATCGATTTGTGGATACCAGATTGATTGACTGGATGATTAGAACCGTAAACTTTGGATAGAGACACTACATTGACCAGAAGTTAGGAAGCAAAATTATTTAATCTCTTGGACTGAATTTTGTTTGAATGATTTACTCTAAATGTTTTTAAACTGTAAAATTGTTAATTTATTGGAAAGTTGAAGCACTTTTCCTTATATGGTAAATTAAATCAGGAAGCTAAATTATTTGGATCCGTTGGGCTGAAACTAGATTAAATTTTTTATTCTAAATATTGTTAAACTGTTGGTAAAATTGTTAGTTTATTAGAAAGTTCAAGCACTTTTCCTTATAGTGTAAAATGATAAGTCAGGAAGCAAAATTACATGGATCCCTTGGGCAGAAACTAGTTCAAATTTTTTACTCTAAATATTGTTAAACTGTTGGTAAAATTGTTAATTTATTGGAAGATTCCAGCACTTTTCCTTATATGGTAAATTAAATCAAGAAGCTAAATTATTTGGATCCCTTGGGCTGATACTATAGCTGTTTTTAAAGTCTCTGCTTATTGTTAAAAAAAAACAGATTGCAAAATGAAACTAATTAAAAAAAATGTTGTTAAAATGGTTAATTTATTGAAAAGTTCAAGGACCTTTCTTTATAATGTAAAATGGTTTATCCATATTGTAAATTTTGTAGTTGACCTATCACCACCTTCTAAACAATAATAAGGGAAGACTGGGGACGGTTGTGCCACTTTTTTATGGTCAGAAATAATTTTATTTTTTTCACTAGTAGGCTGGGAAAAAACTCAATTAATGGTAATTTAGACATTTAGACAACGTGAAAATACTGAAATACCGCCATTAAATATGATGGATTAATTATAAAAACTAGTGGTGTATGGCATCGTGACTTAAGGCAAATTGCTGGAACTTCCCGTACCATAAGAAAATTTCAATAGAAATATTAGAGGAATATTTCTATTGATAGGGAAATGTCCTAATTACTTTTTGGCAAAGGCAGGTCGAGCCGTTTCGGAGATAAGAAGCAAAGAGTGCAGAAAATAAAAATCGTGTTTTTGAGAGAAGAATCCAGAAAACATTTTGGGGATAATTGGTGATTTGTTTTTGGCGAAGGCAGGTTCAATCATTTTGGAGATACGGATTTAAATGTGCATAAAATGGCAGTTTTTGATAATACTAGGCATCCGATATAAATTATTATTGACAAAACAGTTGCTTTTGAAAAAAAAATCATTTATTTAAAAATTAAAAATTATTTTTCACAATTTTTTTTTTTGCTTATCATAAATAATTCAGATTTTAGTTTTAATTCTAGCTGAAGTTCTAAAGCTCTCTAATATACTTTAAATAAATAATTTTAACTTTTCTATTCTGTTTATATAATTTTTATAAATATTAGACAATGTTATAGTATTTATAATAATTTATTTGAAAATAATTTCTAGTCCTTGAATATTTTGTTACGGTACGGGAAGTTCCAGCAATTTGCCTTAAGGCATGACGCCATATACAAAAATTACTAAAATTACCAAAATTTACTAAAATTCAACTAAAAACACTATTTACAAATTTACGTCTTCAATCATTGGTATATTTCACACGTACCATTTTTACGATGCACCCAAATTTTTTATCGTGTCATAAAATATGTCAATGTCAAAATAAAACCTGAGCATCAAAAAATATATGTGTATTTCTATCTCATATATAAATCTGGTGAAATAATCAAGTGGTTTATGACTATTGCCTTCCTGAAAGTTACAGACGACTACTACAGATACAGGTAAAGAGTTTTATGTATGTAGAATTCGTTCACACCGATCAGACGATAAATATGAATAGTTATGGAAAATGCTCTATAATACGATGATATATCAAAACACAAAAAGAGAAACCAGCGAAACCAGCATTGTATCATTTAACATCCCAAAACTGAACGTCACTTTAGAGCACTTTTTTTAAGGAGGCCCTTTCAAAGTCAACAAATTTTGAAATTTTAAATTCACTGTGTAACAAGTAATGTTAATTTTGGAGAACTTAAGGCAATTCTGTCATTTGAATGTGATCCTTGAAATATTATTTAGGTTAAAAATTAACCACACTGATTTAGGGTTCGACTAAAGCTCCTAGTGTTATTTAAAAAGCTCATAATTATAAACTTACATACAGGGTATTTTTCTAAGTCGCAGTTGGTCAATTCAATGCAGTCTTCAATGAGATGTGACCTTAATTTGGGGTCACATCCCATGGGTGGAGGGTCAAGTTGTACCCATGAGACGTGCAAACAGCAGTCTGAAAATCGCTTCGTGGAATTGTCATGCTTTCAGAATTTGCATTGGCTCAACTTGATTTCTATGTTTACCAAAAGCTCACTCAATATTCTACAGTTCTGAGAACACTCGATAGCGGAACATGCAACTGTGATTTTCTAATGGAAACGCTACAAAATAAATTTGAATATTCCAATTCGCAGTTGGGACCTATGCAGATTCGGGAGCCGACTATATAGGAAAACATAGTCGACATAAATATTAGTTTTTTTCTGAAAATGATAAATTTGCACTTTTAAAATCAAATAACGAGAA
>NW_020537856.1:0-16521 GCF_003426905.1 Ctenocephalides felis | reverse complement strand
GTCCAAGAATGTTGCAACTTTGGCATTTTATACATTCATATGTCCATTGTAACTGCAAACACTAAAATTAATGTTTTCTCATAAAATTACAAATATTTAGACTTTTCTTGAAAAAACTACCTCGTTTTTCATTTTAGTTACATAATTTGTGAGTACAAAGTAAATATTTACCTTTAGTGCACAAGGCATTGTCCAAGAATGTTGAACTTTGGCATTTTTATACATTCATATGTCCATTTGTAACTGCAAACACTAAATTAATGTTTTCTCATAAATTACAAAATATTTAGACTTTTTCTTGAAAAACTACCTCGTTTTTTATTTTAGCTAAATAATTTGTAAAAACAAAGTACATATTTACGTGTAGGCACAAGGCATGGTCCAAGAGTGTTTGCAACTTTAGCACATTTTATACTTTCATAGGTCCATTGTAACTACAAACACTAAAATTGATGTCTTCTTGGTTCTTCTCATAAAATCACAACTTTATTTATAGACTTTAGAAAACATTAGGGAGCTCCTAATCACGTGAGGCTTTTAGAGGAAGGGGAAGGGGGTGACAAAAAATCACGTGGGGAGGAAGGAGGTCTAGTAAGTTATCACGTGTATTATTTTTTACCTAAATTTCAAACAAAAAAAAAAGTTTACATAATTAAAATACATGTGAAGTTTGATGAAGGGGAAGGGGGGGGGGGGTAATTCAAATAAAATCCCTAAAAGTCGATCACGTGATTAATGGACACCCCCTTAAAAAGTGGATTACAAAATTACATACAATTTACACACAGACGAAATTTATGCAACTTGTTTAAAGGTGTGAGGAGCATTGCTTTACAAGGGGAAAGTATAAGCAGATTTCAAAATACTATTTTCAAAATAAACCAAAATATTTGAATAATATAAAAATTATCTCATATAATATTGTACATTAATTTTTAGTCTTGAAATTATTTTCAACATCAGTTGAGTATTTATGAAATAAAATTGCTAAAAAAAATCAAGGGAGGCATAATAATTTTTTTATAAGGGGGGGGGGGGAATGTAGTATGAGAAGGTTGGAAACCAGTGCCTTAAGGTTAAATGACACTTTCTAAAACACCTGCATTGATTACTTTTAGAATAAAGTTAATATCCAAAACTTTCTGAATGCGGTTTTAAAAATTCTCATAGCAATTTTTAATTCAATTTTCATAATTGAAACATTATTAACTAAAGCGTTTTACAACATTTTAGTCAACAAATGTTCAATGTTCATTAGGTAAAATGTTCAACATTCATTAGGTAAAATGTTCAACATTCATTAGGTAAAATGTTCAAAATTCATTGGTAAAATGTTCAACATCATTAGGGTAAAATGTTCAACATTCATTAGGTAAAATGTTCAACATTCATTAGGTAAAATGTTCAACATTCATTAGGTAAAATGTTCAACATTCATTAGCTAAAATGTTCAACATTCATACTAGCTAAAATGTTCAACATTCATTAGCTAAAATGTTCAACATTCATTAGCTAAAATGTTCAACATTCATTAGCTAAAATGTTCAACATTCATTAGCTAAAATGTTCAACATTCATTAGCTAAATGTTCAACATTCATTAGCTAAATGTTCAACATTCATTAGCTAAAATGTTAAACATTCATTAGCTAAAATGTTAACATTCATTAGCTAAAATGTTAAACATTCCATTAGCTAAAATGTTAAACATCCATTAGCTAAAATGTTAAACATCCATTAGCTAAATGTTAAACATCCATTAGCTAAAATGTTTTAATATTTATTAACTAAAATATTAAACATTTTAGTTGACAATTGTCACACTTTAGTTAACAAATGGTAAACTTTCATTAACTAAAATGTTCAAATAAGCTTTCAATTACTTAACTGAAAATTGTATCCACAAACGAAAAACGCCTTTTAGATTTTAATATAATTTTATTACAGAAAAATGATCCTTCTCACTTCTTACTATTAAGAATAGATACCATCATATTTCTGTTGGAACCATTTCATAGCATCTTCTTTCGTCAAACGGTGTTGGAAACCAACTTTGCCAGTCTTGCGCCTTCTGTGGGCAACATTGAAACCTAAAATAGAAAAAAAAAAAGATTATTGAAAAATGTATAAAGAAAAATAAAATTTTTAATGTAACAAATATTAAGTTGCTTTCTTATTTAAATTGTTCTTTCATTTAGTAGCACTTCAGTAAAAAAGCGTGAAGATGGGTTGCAATAGAAAGAATTTGCTTTTGCACATTGACTGGGACAGAATAAAAAATTATAATAGTGTCCTAATTAAATGTGCAACTAGAAATAGTAGTCTAGAAGTTTATAACAATTATATAAATAATTATAAATATAGATTTTATATATAAACATTGTTTCATTTTTAAGTAAAGCCTTTCACAAATTATACAATTTTTCAATTTTTTATTTAACAATTTGGGTATATGATAATTGTCCCCTTTTTAGGAACTATTACGATAACAAAATTAAGTATTTAAATTGTTATTGAACTATAAAATTAATGAGCCAATTATGCAGTAATAGACCAATGTTATGGCAAGGCTATGTAGTTTTCATACAAAATGCTACTAAATACTGTTAAAATGCAAACAATCTATTTTCAAGCTTTAAATAGTATTGTTGCCGAATTGATTTTTAGAAAAAAAATTCCAAATGCAATAAATGTAAGAAAAGTAAAAAAAATTACATGATTCTTACAATTTTTCATTTCATAAATCTTTCAAACAAAATTTATATTGACGTAAGATTACAGATGATGATAAACAGACAATAGAATAGAATCATACATATAAATAAAAAGTACACTTTTTAGACAAACTATGTAATATTCATTGTGTATTGACATTTTGTTGAGTGTTTGAATTGAAAAACATTGAGTAAAATAAAAAGTGAATTTTTCTATTTTTATTTTAAGTATATAAATGTATAAAAAAAATTAAAAAAGCTATTTAATAGTCACATTGGGGGACATCCCATATCTCAAAAAAACATGAAAAAAAAACAATTGTAAAAAAAAAAAAATTTGTGAAAAAAGATGAAGGCTTTTAGTTAAGTTTTTAATATCATAATAAAGATTTAAATAATAATCTAAAAAACACTAGAAAATTACATATATATTAGGATGGTCCTTAATATGGATATTTGATTTTTTTGCTCCAGGGTCTCAAATGCTTCCAAATTGATAAATTCTTTAAACGTTTGAAGTCTTAATATTAACATTGAGATAGTCTTATCCAAAATACTCATTTTATAAAAAATATTCAATTTTGTTGTAATTTTTCAAAATAAACAAATTAATTATTCTCAAAATTACTTGTCGCTAAGTGAAAAATATTAAAAACAAATGGAATTTTACCCAAGTTAATTCATAAAAAACTTTGATTGGGGTGCAGACTATTTTAAAGATAATATAAAACCTAAAACTTTCAGAGAGAAAGTTCTTTATCATTTTGGAAGATTGAGGACCAAAAAATTTGAAAATACCCATATTAAGAACCACCCTTATGTATATATATAATAAAATTCATGTTTTTTTACCTGGTCGTCCGAATCGAGTACACGTAGAAGTCCAAACCATAAAATACCAATGGATGGATCGTATTTAATTCCAAGATCGATGTGTTCTTGAATACCGAAACCAAAGTTTCCAGTTCCAGAGAAGTTGTCTCGCCTCAACTCATATTTCTCGTACCTAGAAGGAAAAAAGGTAATTGTATTACAGCAAATACAAATTTACAAATCTCAAAAAAGAGTATTAAATATTTTAATTAAGTCTATTAGTACTATTAGTATTTTATTGACTATTGGGTCAATTTAAGACCTAGTTAAAAAAAAAGAAATATTTGTATTACAAAACAAATTTACAAAAAATATCAGAAAATTGAGAGTTCATTAAATATTTTATTTGAGCCTATTAGTACTATTAGTATTTTATTGACTATTTGGGTCTATTAATTTAGTTTAAGACCTCATTCAGAAAATAAATAATATTTGTATTACAACAAAAAAATTTATAAAAAATCTCAGAATAACAGAGTATATTAGATAAATTATTTAGGTCTATAAAATACTATTAGTATTTATTACTAATATTGTTTATTGACTATTTTAAATAGGGGTCTATCATCTTACCTAAGAACATTAAAAATAATTGTACAAGAATTTAGAAAAAAAAACTGGGAAAACCATCGCTCATTAAATATTTTAAGTCCATTAGTACTATTAGTATTTTAATGACTAATGGGTCTATTATCTTACTTTAAGATATTGTTCCAAAAAAAAAAAATGTATCACAGCAAAACAAATTTACAAAAATCTAAGAAAAAAGAGAGTGTTATTAATATATTTTAATAAAGTCTATTAGTACTATTAGTATTTTAATGATTATTAATAAAGTTGAGTCTATATTATCTTAGATTAAGTCCTTGTACCAAAAAAAAAATGTATTACAGCAAAACAAATTTACAAAAATCTCCAAAACCAAGGCTTATTACATATTTTATTTAAGTCATTAATACTATTAATTATTTTATTGATAATAAAGTAGCGGTCTATTACTTGTTCAAAAAAAAAAATTAGTATTTGTATTGCAACAAAACAAATTTACAAAGAATCTCAGAAGAGCTGAGAGCTCATTAGATATTTTATTTAAGGCTATTAGTACTATTGATATTAATGAAATTGGGGTCTATTATCTTACCTTAAGACCCTCAAAAAAAAATTGTATTACAAAAAATCAGAAAACAACAGAGCTTATTAGACATTTTATTTAAGTCTATTAGTACTACTAATATTTTATGAGAACTAATATTTTATTCGGACTATTAACTTACTTTAAGACCTCGTTCCAAAATTTCTTCGGCCTTAGCTCCACGGACTGTACAATGGACAGCAATTTTTTCATTCGACGGATACCGAAAGATCTGACGGTATATAACGCGCTTTTGAGAACAACGGCTGTTGACCTGTTAATGTCCAACAACCTGGATAAAAGAAACAACACATAATAATAAGAACTAAATGATACAAAATCATATGGGTGATCTTGTGGTTTAAATGTTACTCTCATTTAGTAACTGGCATAGTAATTATCGTAAGCCAGGGTTGCAATATAAGAGTGCTTTATCTGGCACATTGACTGAGATGACAAATTACTGATCGTTGTCACCTTAATTAATGTGCTAGGGTAAAATATTATACAGTAACATACTGTATATTCACTAATAATGTTTCAGGTAGGTTGCTCATTCAGCCTTAAAGACGAAGGCCAAAGACACTTTCCATGTGCACAGGGATTCTTGTGTAGAAAATTCAAGTAATAATCGAAGGAGTTCATTTAAGTTATGA
Source organism: Ctenocephalides felis (assembly GCF_003426905.1). Classification (NCBI taxonomy): domain Eukaryota; kingdom Metazoa; phylum Arthropoda; class Insecta; order Siphonaptera; family Pulicidae; genus Ctenocephalides; species Ctenocephalides felis. The sequence continues at coordinate 11,147 of NW_020537856.1, read as the reverse complement.
ATGCTTCATCACACTTATTTAATATAATTGCAAAATTTTGGGTGACGACAGATTGAGCAATTCGAGAAGGAATTGCTGTAAAAATTGATGAAGTCCTTGAATGATTTTTTTAAAAATTGGCTAACAAAAATATTGCTTGTATGTAGGATTAAAAAGCTTTTGAATGAAAGGTGTGTTTCATATGTTGAATTTCTACCTGTGTGTATGTTGATCGATTTATACCAAAATTTTACAGCAAAAGTTAACCAAAAGCTGCAGTGTTTTCGTGGCGCCCTTTGCAGATGAATCCACATAGAAATGTTAAATTCCCTTAGTAATTTAATAATTTTATTATTCCTTTACCTTTGCTGCACGAGTGAGCCTGTCACCAGATTCTCCCACACAAATATTAAGGCACAACTTCCTAATGTGAAGGTCCCTCATAGGATTTTTGGAGGCATCCTTTGGAGCCTTTTTTTCCTTAGGCTTAACAGCTTTCGGTGCCACGGCAGGCTGAAGAAACAAAAAACTATTATAATAACACACTTACCACGTAAATTAACAATTATTTAATATTGATTCCAAAGTGCCATGTTTAACTTGACATAACCTAATATTAACACAGAAAATTTTAAAAGATACACTAAAAAGGAAAATATGTGTTTAGTTTTATCTTATAACACACGTGGTTTTAAAAAATATATATTTCAGTAGCAGATGATTAAAGATGCGGATTATTTTAATAGAAACACCTACCGACATGTTGAATTACAAAAGGAAGTTATGAAGAAAGAATTCGAGCACTACACGCCATAAAGCGATGATTTTTATATGGGATTGGACACTCTAGGGTAAAGCATAGATGTTGTATAAAGAGTGGATAACGACTGTTAGAAATTTAAATTTGAAATAATAATAAATTTGAATTTGAAATATAAATACATAGATAAAAGAAGAGATGGTTTCACATTTGAAATTCAAAATATACATTCAAAGATAAAAGAAGAGTATAAATAGAATGCTTTTAATTCATTAACTATGTTTATGTGGCATTTTGCCATTTACTTGTTGCAAAAAAATTCCATTACCTGTAAATAATCGACTCAATGTATAACTAGTGGTGTATGGCATCGTGCCTTAAATCAAATTTCCGGAACTTCCCGCACCGTAACGAAATATACGAGGAATATTAAATGTTTTTGAATAGACTATTATAAATACTGTAACATTGTATAATATTCATAAGAATTGAATAAACTGAATTGCAAAATTAGAATTATTTATTTAAATTTTATAAGTGTTTAATTAAAATTGAAATCCGAATTATTTTCGATGTACAAAACAAAATTGAGATAATAAAAAAAAAATTCAAAAACAAAATGATTATTTCTCCAAAGAGGGGTGGCCAGGGAACTTTTTTAATCATTACCCTAAAATATTTTTATCTAAGATGATACTACCCCCATGGCGAAGGGAGACTACCCCCATACAGACAAATACGTAGCAAATAATATAAATATCAATCAAAAATTATATAATTTTACCCCAAAAAATTCATTTTTACCCCATTTGGGGTAATTTACCCCGGTCCCCGACCACTGCTATGAGGTAAGGTTGGATACCACTCAGTTAAATGCAGATAATTTTTTATAAAAATAAATATATATTTGAAAATTCATATTTTAAATAAACACAGTACTTTATACAAATAAGTTTGTACATTGAATATTTTAAAATTAGTTCAACAATATTTTATTAGTTCAACAATAAAATCTTAAACAAAAACAAAAATACGCATGCATCCAATTAAAATTATTTTTTCTTCTTTTCCTGCCTTTGCTTAAATTAATGGGCTGTGATGAAGGTGAGTTGATGATAACAGGTGCACCAGATGAAATATTTTAATCATAACTTTCGTTTTCTGAACTGCCTGATAAAGTACCAGCTGGAGATAATCTTTGTGCGTTTTGCAGAGATAAATTAAATCCAAACTCAAATTACTTCTAGATTTTAATAGATAGTTTATTAATAAATCTGTTTTGGGGTTTGATTGGCTGCAATAATGCAAAAGGTTTATATTCAGACACATGAAACATGTTTTAAAATCTTGGGAAGTTTTTGATTCAACAACTCTTAAATATACATTAAGAGCCTTTGTAAAGTTTGCATCTTTCTTCAATAGCTTCAAATATTTCATTATGTTTTTTGATGGTCTGGTTTCTTTCGCAACTAAATAATATGTTCGAAAAAAAAAACAACGAGAACAAATATTTACAGCCAACCTACAGCATTTTCAGACATTCTACGACAATTTTAGACACTCTATAATACTTTCAGACACTCTACAACATTTTCAAATACTCTACGACATTTTCAAACACTCTACGACATTTTCAGACACTCTACGACCTAGGTCTACGACATTTTCAGACACTCTACGTGCTAGGTCTACATTTTCAGACACACTACGACATTGGTCGTAGACAATTAATAAAATATTTTATTATATATGAATAAATAATTAAATAATATTTATTTATGTTTTTTGGCAATATGGTTTATTTCGCAGCTAAATATTTTCAAAAAATCGATGTGAACAAATATTTCAGATACCCTACAGCATTTTCAGACATTCTATGACAATTTTAGACACTCTACAACATTTTCAGACACTACAACATTTTCAAATACTCTACGACATTTTCAAACACTCTACGACATTTTCAGACACTCTACGACCTAGGTCTACGACATTTTCAGACACTCTACGTGCTAGGTCTACATTTTCAGACACACTACGACATTGGTCGTAGACAATTAATAAAATATTTTATTATATATGAATAAATAATTAAATAATATTTATTTATGTTTTTTGGCAATATGGTTTATTTCGCAGCTAAATATTTTCAAAAAATCGATGTGAACAAATATTTCCAGATACCCTACAGCATTTTCAGACATTCTATGACAATTTTAGACACTCTACAACATTTTCAGACACTACAACATTTTCAAATACTCTACGACATTTTCAGACACTTTACGACCTAGATCTACGATATTTTCAGACACTCTACGACATTGGTCGTAGACAATTAATAAAATATTTTATTATGTATGAATAAATAATATTCATATTATTGCGGCAAGGTTTATTTCTCAACCAAATATGTTTAAAAAAAAACAACGTGAAAAAACATATCCAGATAAACTACAGGATTTTCAGACATTCTACGACAATTTTAGACATTGTACAATATTTTCAGACACTCTACAACATTTTCAAATACTCTACGACATTTTCGAACACAGTACGACATTTTCAGACACTCTATAACCTAGGTCTACGACATTTTCAGACACTACGATCTAGGTCTACGACATTTTCAGACACTGTACGACATTTGTCGTAGGCAATTCAAAAAGATTTTATTATGCATAAATAAATAAATAAATAATATTCATATTTATGTTTTTTGGTGGTACGGTTCTTTCGCAACTAAATATGTTCGAAAAAGCAACGCAAACAAATATTTCCAGACAACCTACAGCATTTTCAGACATTCTACGACAATTTTAGACACTCTACAATATTTTCAGATGCGCTACGGCATTTACAGATACTACCACCTAGGACCTAGATCTACGACATTTTCAGACACTCTCCGACCTAGGACTAAGACATTTTCAGAGACTCTACCACCTAGGTCTACGACATTTTCAGACACTCTACGACCTAGGTCTACGACATTTTCAGACACTCTATGACCTAATTCTACGACATTTTCAGACACTCTACGACATTGGTCTACGACATTTTCAGACACTCTACCTAGGTCTACGGGGTCTACGACATTTTCAGACACTCTACGACCTAGGTCTACGACATTTTCAGACATTCACGACCTCAGTCTACGACATTTTCAGACACTCTACGACCTAGGTCTACGACATCTTCAGACACTCAGACACTCTACGACCTTTTCTACACTCTACGACATTTTCAGACACTCTACGACCTAGGTCTACGGGGTCTACGACATTTTCAGACACTCTACGACCTAGGTCTACGACATTTTCAGACACTCTACGACATTGGTCGTAGACAAATAATAAAATATTTTATTATGTATGAATAAATAAATAAATAATATTCATATTTGTTTTTTTGCGGCATGGTTTATTTCTCAACTAAATATGTTCAAAAAATGTACAATAGGTGTCTTTGCCATTAAAAGACTTCAAAAACCAAATAAATTCACAAATAAATATATATTTATTTAGGAAAAAAATAAAGGTAACTGATAGTATACGAATTATATTAGTATTTTTTTATATAAATTTGTTGATAGCAACAAAATAAAACGACATTATCAATTTGTGCTAGAGATAAGATATCAAATGTCAAAGTAAGGTTAACAAATTTTCAAGATCATTTTAAAATTACATTTTAGTCTATTTCTTACCATCATGGCTGGTAACATAATAACATCCAAAGATCAAAATGATCTGATCAAGTCTTTGTGCAACAAAATCGAGCAACTATCCAACCAAGCAATTAAAGAACGAAGCAGATTCACAATTGGCCTATCAGGAGGCTCCTTAATAGACTTTCTAGCAGCAGGTTTGCCTGGTATAAACACAGATTGGACAAAATGGCTATTTATATTATGTGATGAGCGCATAGTCCCAGAAAACGATAAAGAATCAACCGCTGGCCAATACAAATCCAAACTCTTCACCAAGATCCAAATCACACCCTCACAATTCCTCACAATCGACCCAAACTTACCACCATCATCATGTGCAGACTCTTACAGCAACAAATTAAAACAACTCTTCCCCAACGATCCACTCCCCAAAATCGATCTATTACTTCTGGGTCTTGGACCGGATGGACACACCTGCTCGTTGTTCCCAGGACATCCAGCACTATCTGTTACCAATAAGTGGGTTGTAGGGATTGATGATTCACCTAAAATGCCCCCACAAAGGATAACACTTACTTATGATGTAATAAATAATGCTAGGAGTTGTATTTTTGTGGTAGCCGGCAAGGGAAAAGCTGAAACGGTTAAGAGGATTGTAAAGGATGGAGAAGATTTTCCAGCAGGAATGGTTAAGCCGGTTGGCGGGGCTGTTTGGATGTTGGATGAAGAAGCTGGGAGTTTATTAAAATAGGTAATGTAATAGATGATAAATTTAATTATAATAAATAGAAGTCCGCCTGAAGGCAGGTCCATGTATGAGAGCACAACAAAATCAATGATCAGTAATGATCATTAATCACTTTATATTTGTTTTCATGGATTTTCTTTTCCAAACTTGTGCTTCCATGCTTCTTGGTCCTGTGCAGCGGCTTTCAGTTCTCTGTATTTCCTCTTCTCACAAAAATCATCAACCATCTGCATTCTTCTTCTTCCAATTCTTTCAGTCCTTCTATTTTGTTTTCAATGACATTGTGTAGGAGGCATTCTTTTTGCAGAAGAGTTCCGATCCAGTTTTCTTTTCTTTTCAGGATCCAGTAGAGTCCTTTTTTCGCCAACTTTTCTCAAGACTTCTTCATTTGTCATCTTTGTTAATATAATATTAAAACATATTTCTTTAGTATTTGTTTTACATTTTTAATTTATAAATGTTTTTTAGGTTTCAAGAACAAGTTTACTCAATCACGAAAGATCAATAAGACTCAATAAACAGAATTTAATCACTACATTTGAATGTTGAAATTTATGGGGCAATTCTGCCATAACAAAGAGTTGTCATGGCAACACTACCCTAAGTTTGTTTTTTTGGTAGTGAAAACTGTAAAAATGTCTATCTATAGAAAATAGATAGCCATTTTCACAGTTTCACTACTAAGAAACAAGCATAACATAGCGTTGCCATGACAACTGGATCATGGTTTATGTGTACTATTAAAACATAAAATTTTAATTTTAATATTATTAGAAGTTTGATTCAATAATGAAATATAATTAATAAATTATTAAAATAATATATTTTATACCATTTATATTTTTTTACTGTGAATTGTTATATAATGAATAAAGTGCTGGTATTTGTTAATAGTATTTGTTTTTACCCATATAAGATACTATAAAAACTAGTTGTAATAATAATAATAAATAGTAGTCTGCGCAGGTCCATGGTGTGAGAGCCACCACAAATAAATGATTCCCTATCCCTTCATCATGTATCACTATATTTTAATTGTTAATACACCATTAACACTATATTTTTCCTCCTCTTTTTACACATTTTTTTTATGTATTTCCTTTCCAAACTTCTGCTTCCATGCTTTCTGATCCTGCGCTTCGGCTTTCAGTTCAATCATCTGCACTCTTTTTCTTCCCAATCCTTTCTGTGCTTCTATTTTGCCTTTGACGACGTCGTGTAGGAGGCACTTTTTTGCTGATTGAGTTTTTTGCCCACTCTTCTCAGGACTTCTGTATTTATTGTTGTCTTGTCAGTCCACTTTATTTTCTCCATTCGCCACAAAACCACATTTTAAAACACTCCAGATAGTTCTTGTCGGCCTTTCTTAGAGTCATGTCTCCGATCCAACTCCAGTGATATGATCCAAACGCACTTTACCAGTCTCTTCCGCAAGTCGAAGTTCAGTTTGCTCGTCAGTAGCGTTCACTTCTTTGTTGCAATCCTTGTCCTGATCTCTCTTGTGCAGTATTCGTCTTTGGTCAGAATGCTTTTTAAATCGGGTCACCCGTTTTGAGACAAAAAGTGAAAAATCCGTTCACATACGTTCTCACACACTCTCTCCAGTTTTGTTCTGATCCCACGATTCAAAATAACCGGAAACGACAACGAAACATAAAATTAGGGAGTTGGATTTTCTGGCAAAAACGTAAACTTGTCAGTAGATAGTTCTAGCAGTAACCAAGCTTAGACATATAGTATGCTTAGTAGATAAACTACTGCGACACATGAGTTATTTCCTTTCGCATTATATACTTCTGGTTAAATAAAAATGTCTAATTTTGTGCCAAACAATCGTCATTTGCGAAAACTGCTGATTTTCTTCTTCCATTCGAAAAAACGGCAGCTCAAGCGCATCAAGAGCTCCAAAAAGTGCACGGAAATGCTTTTCTGAGAGAAACAACATGCCGTGATTAGCTTCGTCGCTTCAAAGACGGTGATTTTGATATTGACGACTGTTCTCGTGAAGGAAGGCCCAAAACCTTCGAAGGCGCTAAATTGGCGGACTTGCTCGAAGAGGATTAGGGGTTACCCATCAAGCCATTTACAAGCGATTGCGTGCGTTGGGAAGTAGTACAAAACAGGAAAGACCAAAACCTTTGAAGACTTGCTCGAAGAGGATTGGTGTCAAACTCTGAAAGAGCTTGCTTCAGAATTAGAGCCATTGCCAAGGGATTGCATGCATTGATGAGTAGTACAAAACAGGAAGGTCCAAAACCTTCAAATACGCAAATTTGGAGGCCTGGCTCAAGAGGACTCGCGCCAAACTCAAGAAGAGCTTGCTTCAGAATTAGGAGTTCCCCATCAAGCCATTTCCAAGTGATGGCATATTTTGGGGAGTAGTACAAAACAGGAAGGTCCAAAAGTACATTAGGAAAACCGTTAATTAAAAAACATAACACTGCAAATCCTTTTTAAAGTAAAATATAGTAATAAGTTGAATTATTTTTTATTCAAAATCTTAAAAAAAAAAACAAATTTCTATATAGTGACTTAGCAGTCTGAATAATCAAATAAATTTTAATTTATTTATAAATTAAAATTTATTTATCAATTTATGTACAATTCAAATTTTATATATTAATTATATAAATTATTGATCAAAATCCTAGCTAAAGAAAAGCTAATAATCGAAATATTTATATCACTATAATTGCAAATATTATCAAGTAGTAAATTATAAGACTTGAAACTATTTGCAAAATTATGGCTTATTTTATCTGTATCATTAAAAGTACCTTATAAATTAATTATATACATATTCATGTTGTGATTATCCATTAGATAATATTAAATTCACTCATTAGATTCCGAAATACTCGCTGCTGATGTTAAATACACTGAAGCACCATTATTCTGGCCGACTTGTAAGATTTGTGACTGTGCAGTCGACCTCGGCAAAGCTTGTAAGACTATCGGTTGTGATGTGTTATTCTGCATTTGCATTCGAATCATATTCAATTGTGCCGGTGTCACAGATATAGGAACATGTTGCACCTCTCCAGAAGGCGATACAATCTGTTGCATAATTTGAATGTTACTTAAGCTATTGTTACTCGTTGTTAAAGGCGTTGTCAAAGTTGCTGTTTGTGCATTATCCGCTGTTGTTACATTTTGAGTAGTAACTTCTGTGGTGTTATTGGTTGCTTGTGTGACTGTTTGTTGTTGTTGTTGTTGTGCTTGGTTTTGTTGTTGTGCAAGCTGAACGTAGTACTGTATTTGCTCAGAAGTCAAAACTCTAGATACACCCTCTTCACGTGGCTTTTGGGGTTTAATTTCATCCCTGGGCACTATGTCTATCAAAAAATCAAACTGATCATTTATTGTAACAGCCATTGCAATATCACTACGCTGTAACGTCCTTCTTTTATTATCCTCTGTGTGTGTCCATGCTCGTAGAGTTAACTCGTTTATAAATATCTCTGCAGCTTTAGCAAACAACATAGGTGCTTCTGCAGAAATCATTTTTACATCGTCATCTAATTTCATGATCTTCTTTATACGTGCTAAAGGTAAAGATTGGTGTTTGAAGTCCTCAGCAGTTACGTTGTTTATTTCTTCCATAACTTTGGGCCAGAAATTTGCCAAACTTATTTGAGCCTCTGTGGGAGAGGTCTCTTGGGCAGGCGTCATTTCAGATTTTTCTTCCATTAGAACTAAGAAGTAACAGGTTAAATATTAAATGTAAACAAAGATGTAAATGTAACCACAATACCTGGAGTTAATCACGTACAAAACAGTATAGAAGGTTTATGGTAAGTTTGTATATAATAAATTAATAGTTAGCACCCGTTAGCACTAAATAATATAAATATTTAATAAATATAAATAAATGTTAAATCACAGTATTTTCGGCTTGTAAAAGCTGTCAAAAATGACGCCCATGTACCAACATAACAAAAATATAAAGGTACATCCACACCTAACAAACGCCATTATTCAAAATTAGTTGGAATAATTTAAAATTTTATATTACAATACTCTTTGAAATAAAATATGCATATATCAAAGCAACACTTAACAGTTTATATCAAACAAACTCAATAATACTCAATACTCAATAATATATTTAACTAGTTGGTATTGGTATTTTGCCTTGACGCAAGTTACATGAACTTCCCGATATGTGTAAATAATCGACTTAATAAAAAAAAAAAAAAATTATGAATGATTAAAAGTATTCCGAGTGTATTTATTACACATAATTGAAAACGAACGAATACGTTAACTCGGAGTATTTTCTAAAAGCAAATTTTCAAAAATCAATAATTTTTATAATTAAACCAGTTTCCGTAGAATTTTAATGGTTTAATATGTTCATTAAGACCAAGTACTCTATCGTTATAGTAAAGTAAAGCATCTAATTTTAATTTTAACAAAGGTAAAAAAAAACTATTCATTTTCTCAAACTTTGACGAATTTTTAAAGTTAAACGAGTTTTTGTAGGGGCCGTAATATTTTAGTATGATCTTTAAGACTATGGTATCTACCGTCAAAAAAGAAAAAAAAAAATCGAATTTTTTTTAACATTTTATGACAAGACGGCCCGGCCGGTTTTTACCAAAAACTAATCAGCACGATTCCCAACAAACATCTTTCGAAACGGTTTTTGAATTTTCAAATCGATTCAGATTGCGGGCTAAAACGTGGACGAAAGATTTTTCACTTTTCTGAGATTTACAAAGAAACGTGCGGCGATCCTAGCGCAAAACTGCAAAACGCTAGTCCTCATCGAGATACATGGGATGGCTTTTAAATTTTTGAAATCGTTCCAGCCGGTTTGGAGAGAGCGATGATTTGCGGCAAAAAATCTGTTACCCACACACACATACTTTTTCCAAATTGGTCTCATTCGATTCAGAACGGTTTGAAACGTCGAGAAAACATAACATAAAAATAGCGAATCGGATTTTTGTGAAAACATAAACTTCTCCTTTGGGCTAAAAATATTTTTAAAATTATCATTTATCAATGTTGCAACAGGCCGCCATTGCCGCCATGTTTGACAGTTTTGACAGCCAATATAAATAGTTCATCATGTCAACTGATTTGTTAATTTTAAGTTTAACTCGAAGCTAATAATTTAAATGTGAAAAAATTAGAATATTATTATGTCTCAACTACAAATAATCAATCAATTAAAATAGAACCATTGGATGATATAAATTCGGATAAGCAAAATGAAAACAGTAGTCTTGTCAATAGTCAAATATATTCAGACGACGACGAAGGTTGTTTAGAAAAGATTTGAAAAGTCTGACATAAAAGTAGAGCAAGAAATAGTAACAGAAATAATCCGTGTACCTGCCAAGAAACAAAAAACACGCAAATGCCAAATTTGTGACAAATCCTTCCCTAAAGCCTGCGATTTAAAAAAACACATGGTCTCTCACAGTAACGACAGACCTTACACTTGCATAACTTGTAATAATACTTTCAAACGCTCCAAAGCCCTATCGGCTCACTTAAAATTCCATTCAGGCACCAAACCATATGTGTGCGATATATGCAACCAAGCATTTCCTCATACAACAGCTTTAAGACACCAAAAAGTATTCCACAAAGGAGCACGCAAATATAAATGTGAGATATGTAACAAAGCTTTTATTCGGGTAGGTCATTTACAACAGCATTTAGCAACTCATACAGGTGAACGGAAGTTTAAATGTGATTTCTGTCCTAAAACATTCACACAATCAGGCAGTTTATCAAATCACATAAATACCCATACAGGATTGAGATTGTATGAATGTGACAAGTGTGATAAGACATTTAATAATTCCAGTGACCTCCATAAACACTTTGTGACCCACAACGAAGAACGACCGTTCGAATGTGAGCTGTGCAATAAATTATATAAACGTCCTGCACATTTAAAACAGCACATGTTGCTACATGCAGGTGTGAAGCCCTATAAGTGTGATATTTGTGATAGAATGTTCAGTCGG
>NW_020537855.1:0-12194 GCF_003426905.1 Ctenocephalides felis | reverse complement strand
GGTTTTATGTCAATTTGCGACAATAAAAGAAATTTAAGCTTTCTTTTCTGTCTTCTTTGGCAAAAGCACAGCTTGTATGTTCGGCAATACACCGCCCTGAGCAATCGTAACACCCGATAACAGTTTGTGAGTTCCTCGTCATTGCGGATGGCCAGTTGCAAATGACGCGGAATTATTCTGGTCTTCTTGTTGTCGCGAGCCGCATTGCCGGCTAACTCGAGAACTTCGGCGGCCAGATATTCCATGACTGCAGCGAGGTATACGGGTGCACCAGCGCCGACACGCTCGGCATAGTTGCCTTGCGTAGCAAACGATGAATACTACCGACTGGAAACTGAAACCGGCACGGTTAGACCGTGACTTAGCCTTTCCCTTGACTTTACCGCCTTTGCCTCGACCAGACATGTTTACAGGTTCGTGTTCAAACTGAGAATGATATCAAAGTTCTCGAACGGGCCCGTATAGATTTCTGAGCGTTGCCATGATTCTTCTCTCCCTCTTCCTCTTAACCCTCGTGCTTCAGTTTCGTGTAAGGTAAACATATCGTGCTGTGAGTTATTATTTATTGGTGGTATTCCTTGACAATATGTATTACGTTTGTAATACGTGGTATTACTGTCGTCTATTATTCATTTAATTAATATATTCCTGGTTCATAAAACCATTTCTAATATTTTCGGTTTGTTCATATTTCTCAAACTTCTGAAGTTTAGAAGTTTGGGAGTAATCTTTTGTCTGTCCAGTAGTTTTTCCTTGTGAATTTGCCTAGGTCTGTAATATTTTGGTTTTATGATTATTATTGCCATATAAAACTTCTTCGTGATGGTAGCAATAAACTCTTTGATGTAAGGTATTTTTGCTTCTTCATGAAGTGCTTTATTAGTAATAAATTTATTTTTTGTTGTCTGTTTTTGCCTGTTATCAGTCTAAGGCATTTATTCTGGGTCCTTTGTAGTTTTTGTTGTAGTTGTATTTACAAGTGTTTGTCCATGCCGGCCCTGCATATGTCAATATAGGTCTTATCATTAGTAGATAGAGTAGCCTTTTGTTTTGCTTGTTTAGGTAGCTGCTGTTGTTGAGAAGACAGTGCAGTCTATTTATCGCTGCAGACGCTTGATTATTTCTGTATTTTGTGTGTTCTTTGAACGATAATTTTTTGTCAAAGATAACACCTAAATATTTGATTGTATTAGCCCATGGGATTTTGTCCGCTCCAATTTGTAGGGTTTTCTGTTTGTCAATGGTTTGTTTTTGTTTGTTAGTGAAAAGTATGGCTTCTGTTTTTTGCGTATTCAGTTTTAGTTTCCATGTGTCTAGGTAGTGGTCGATTTGTAATAAGTGTTCTTGTAGTTTCTTTGTTAGAATTTCGATTTTAGCACTTGCAGAAAAAATTGCTGTGTCGTCTGCGTATTGCAGGATTTGGGTGTTTTTGTGGGTAGGTATATCATGCATGTATATGTTAAAAAGTAGTGGTGCAAGAATAGATCCTTGTGGTAAGCCTGCTGCAATTGCTTTTTCGTCTGACAATTCGTTTTTGACACACACTCTAAAGGTTCTGTTCTTAAGATAGGACCTTATGATGTTGATTAGATATCTTGGTAGCTCTATTTTTTGCAGCTTGTATAGTAGTCCATTATGCCATACAGTGTCGAAAGCTTTCTGTATATCTAAGCTTACTAAGCCTGTATGTTTCTTCATGTTCATAGCGTGGATGGTTTTTTCTGTAAGTATATTTATGGGATGTTGGGTTGCGTGTCCTGACCTAAATCCATATTGGTGTTTTGGAAGAACGTTTTTCTTCTTTATGTGATATAATATTTGTTTTTGTATTATTTTCTCTGCCAGTTTCCCATAGTCGGTAGTAAGCTAATAGGTCTGTAATTTTGTGGAAATGTGTCGCTTTTACCTGGTTTTGGAAAAGGAAGTGTTTTGGCTGCTTTCCATTCTACTGGGTAGTGTTCAAGAGATAGCATGGCGTTTATGATTTTTGTGAAATTTATTATGCTTTACGTGGTAGATTCTTCAGTACAATATTTTGTATGTTATCGAGTCCAGGAGCTTTGTAGTTTTTTAATTTTTGATGTTTTGTTTGACATCTAACGGGGTCACTTTGCAGATAGGTGTATTCAGTTGTTTATTGTGTTGTACGGTTTTGTTCACTTGTGGTCGTGTTGTATGTTCCCAAGATCAAGGTTTTGCCGGTGAGTTTCTTCCAGTACTTCGGCTATAGCATCTGCTTTGTCTTTGTTTGAGTAGACTACCCCATTGTGTCTTGAATGTAGTGGTGGGATATCATTGCGTTTCCGAGTTCGGTTTTTTGTCAATTTCCATAAGTTGGTGCTGTCTTTATTAATGTTGTCTAGTTTCAGTTTCCATATATCGTTTTTATGTTTTCTTATGTGTCTTTGGATTTCACTCACAAACTGTTTAGTAATGCTTTTAATTCAGGTACACGTTGTTTTTGCCATTTTCGTCGTATGCTGTTTTTGACTTGAATAAGTTTTATAATGTGTTCGGGTAGTTGTTCGTAGCTTTGCTTATTTATTTTTGGTATGTTTTTCTTTATAGAGTGTTGTATTAATTCAGTAAGCTTTCTAACTTCTTGATCTATTTCACATCTTGTCAGGATGGTTTGCGTTAAGTCTAGCTGGTTGCTTACGTCATCTTTAAATTGCGTCCAGTCTGCTTTTTTGTAGTTGTATTTTACTATATATGATCTCTCCGTATATCTTTCTGGTGTTTCGTAAATTTTTGTATAGACAGGGTTGTGGTCGGAATCCGTTTCGGATATTGTTCTGGCGAGCTGCCTTGTATGGATATTTTTCGTTATGAAAAAATCTATTGTGCTTGGTGATTTTTTATCGTCGCTTGGGTAATATGTTGGTTCTTCTGGATATATAATTTTATATGTTTGTAGGTTTCTGAAGATCATGTCATGTATGCTTCTCCCATCTCTATTTGTTCTTTTACAGTTCCAAAGTTGATGGTGTGCATTCATGTCTCCCCCTATGATTACTTGTCGATTAAGGTTCATGACTGTTTCTAAGTCATTCGTATCCAGTGTATTTTGTGGTCGTTTGTAAATTGCAGCTACTATTATTTTTGTATTTTTAACTGTAATACTTGCTGTTGTCGCTTCTATGGTGTTTAGCTGAGGTGTTAGAGTTGAATTTTGGACTATATCCTCGTGTATTAATATTGCTGTACCACCACCACTTGCTCCATCTCGGTCATTGCGGTAGATTTTGTATTGTGGAATGTGAAAATTAATGTTTGGGTTTAGTCGAGTTTCGGTCAATAACACAATTTGTATGTTGTGTTTTCTCATTATATAGGTTAGTTCACTTGTTTTGTTTCTTATTCCATTGCTGTTCCATGTCATGATATTTATGCTGTTATTTTTTCGGGCCATTTATTTAAAAGTAGCGTTGAAGAATTCCATACCTATTATTATAAAGTCAGTAATATTTTTGGCGTTCATGATCTTTGGCAAAACTTTTGGATGTTGCTTATTATTTTACTTAGGTCGAATTTAGATAGCAAATCTTGAATTTGTTTCATTGTATTAAAATGTCGCTATTTGTGGATGATGAGTTTTCTTGTCGTTCTTCATTATTTTGGTTATTAGTCGCCGTCTCTTTGAGTAGTTCGCTGTAAGATTTGGTTTGTTTCGGCGGAGGAGGTGCGTCAACCGCTTTATTTTGATTAAGAGGTTTGTTTCGTATTTTATTTCTAAGTTCAATTAAGAAGGGGCAGTTTCTGTAGTTTGCGGGGTGCAAATTCCCGCAGTTTACACATTGTGGTTTTTCTTCTTTTGACTTGCTGCATTTTCCTGGTTCGTGGTCTTCTTTACATTTAACACATCTGTATTTTAGGTTGCAGTATCTGGCTGCGTGTCCAAAGTTTTGGCAATTGTAGCATTGCAATAATCTTTCTGAAGCATGTAGTTTCTCCCATTTTACTATATATCCCAAGATGTGGCGCACTTCCGTCACTTTGCCAATATCTTGCTGTGGGGTTAGGACTACAATATAGATCGGTAACTTATATGAAATGTTTCCTTCTACTTTCTTGGACATTTGTATTATTTTGCTCACGTTAATTTCCTTGTTTTGTAGATCTTCTTTAATGTCTTCTATATCTATGTTTGGGTCTATCCCCCTTAGTACAATTTTCTTATTTGTTTCCTTCTTATCTCCGTGTGTGAAAAAATTGTATTTATTATCTCGTAGGTATTTAAGCAGATATTCATTATCTGTGGTTGTGTAGGTATTTACTCTCAGGTGATTTTTACTTATATATTGAATTGACAAATCCTTTTTTATATTAGATTTAATTGTTTTTAACACATGGTGAGGTATTTCGCTCTTGATAATCACAGTTGGCATTTTCCTGTCTAATTCTTAGGATCATTTTTAGATGTACTTGCCTTTGGGGAAAGCGCAGTTTTCTTCCTTATTTTTTCTTCGGATTTTCCCGAGCTCGTTTCTTATTTATCTCATTTGCGGTTTCCATCAACTCATCGGGTTCTGTATCCGTGTCTGTGCTTGATAGTGGTTCAAATCTGTTTGAAAGTTTCACTCCGGTTATATCGTCGATGCTGTCGTTAGAGTTTAGTATTTGCCGAAGTTCTTCAACAGAGTACTTCCTCTTATGGAATTGGTACTTTTTAGTGCGCCCCATTTTGTGGTAACGTACTAAAATCCAGTGCTTGAGAATTTCAGATCATCATCGCAAAATCACACTTATTCACTTCACTTTATCACTTTTTATTTCACTTCACTTCACTTATCTCACTTCACTTATTCACTTATCATCATCCATCAATCAATCGATACGAAAATCAAATGACCCAATCAATGAAAACCAAAAATCAAAATGAGTCGTGCCGACGCTCCGTTTTCGTACTGCTTCAACGTTTTGACTGAAGCCGTAACAACGTACGTAGGCAAGGGAGGGGCGTGTCTACAAAAAAATGGGCGTGTGCTTGCAACGCTCAGAAATCTATACGGGCCCGTTCGAGAACTTTGATATCATTCTCAGTTTGAACACGAACCTGTAAACATGTCTGGTCGAGGCAAAGGCGGTAAAGTCAAGGGAAAGGCTAAGTCACGGTCTAACCGTGCCGGTCTTCAGTTTCCAGTCGGTCGTATTCATCGTTTGCTACGCAAAGGCAACTATGCCGAGCGTGTCGGCGCTGGTGCACCCGTCTACCTCGCTGCAGTCATGGAATATCTGGCCGCCGAAGTTCTCGAGTTAGCCGGCAATGCGGCTCGCGACAACAAGAAGACCAGAATAATTCCGCGTCATTTGCAACTGGCCATCCGCAATGACGAGGAACTCAACAAACTGTTATCGGGTGTTACGATTGCTCAGGGCGGTGTATTGCCGAACATACAAGCTGTGCTTTTGCCAAAGAAGACAGAAAAGAAAGCTTAAATTTCTTTTATTGTCGCAAATTGACATAAAACCGTCCTTCTCAGGACGAACAACTTTATTCAAAAAATGAACATATATTATTTTACTATTTATTTATTATTTACTATTTTATTTATAATACTATTTAATTTACTATTCAATACTCATTTTAATTTATTTTAATTTTTTTATCATAACATTCGGTATATAATTCAATTGATTTTAGATATTTTTATTTAAATAAATATAAATAACAACATTTGTTTGAATGAATCAAAGAATATTTAAGGTTATAAATGTACGAAATAATAACTTTATTTATTAGTTACGTTGTTATAAATCATTTAAAATGAATATAAAAAAAATCTATATAAGTATATTAATTTTTGTAGTGATTTCAACATCAAATAAATAATTCTTGTTTTATTATCGAATATTAGCACATTTATATGTTATTATGTTATCAATTATTATTGAATTTCACTAATATCGATTATAGAATTTGTATATTTAAAAAAAAAAATTGTAGGGTTTGTTAATGATTTGATTTTTATAACATTCGCAATTCAGGCTAAAATCTCGCATGTTTTCTGACCCTCGAGCAAACGGTTATTCACGGTCGTCGTGTTTAGGAACTGCCGCTGTATAGTGGCCTAAATGTTTCAGCAAGCATTTACGCTAGATATCAATGTCAATACCATAATACCTTATAGCAATTTGTTAGTCTCGACGAGAAGAATAAAATAATAATTATTCATAAAGAAAATAATAATGTTATAGTGAATTTTGACGCGTGTTTTTAAAAAGGGGCGTGGCTTAGTGATCGTGGAAAGTTTTACTAATAATTATCGTACAAAATTTATTAATAATCATAAATAAATGTACAAAATAATAACTTTATTTATTAGTTACGTTGTTATAAAACATTTAAAATAAATATAAAAAAAAATCTATATAAGTATATTAATTTTTGTAGTGATTTTAAAACCAAATAAATAATTCTTGTTTTATTATCAAATATTAACACATTTATATGTTATTATGTTATCAATTATTATTGAATTTCACTAATATCGATTATAGAATTTGTATATTTAAAAAAAAAAATTGTAGGGTTTGTTAATGATTTGATTTTTATAACATTCGCAATTCAGGCTAAAATCTCGCATGTTTTCTGACCCTCGAACGAGCGGTTATT
This sequence comes from Ctenocephalides felis, assembly GCF_003426905.1. Lineage (NCBI taxonomy): Eukaryota > Metazoa > Arthropoda > Insecta > Siphonaptera > Pulicidae > Ctenocephalides > Ctenocephalides felis. The sequence continues at coordinate 5,578 of NW_020537855.1, read as the reverse complement.
CACGGTCGTCGTGTTTAGGAACTTACCTGTATAGTGGCCTAAATGTTTCAACAAACATTTACGCTAGATATCAATGTCAATATCATAATACCTTATAGCATTTTGTTAGTCTCGACAAGGAGAATAAAATAATGATTATGCATAAACAAATAATATATTATAGTTAATTTTGACGCGTGTTTTTTAAAAAAGGGCGTGGCTTAGTGATCGTGGAAAGATTTACTAATAATTATCGTACAAAATTTATTAATAATCATAAATAAATGAATTGTTATAAAATTATATAGTATTATTATAAAGTTATAATGAATTATTATGAAATTTTACTATTGTCGAATATAAATTTTGTATATTTAGGTATTATTTTACATATTTTTCCTTAAAATTTAAGAAAAATTAGATAATCTCGAAAAAATTATATGAACACACATAACGATTTATATATCATTTTATTCGTGATTTTATTCTGCATCTTTCGTACGAACAAAGTTTTTGAGCGTTGCAAGCACACGCCCATTTTTTTGTAGACACGCCCCTCCCTTGCCTACGTACGTTGTTACGGCTTCAGTCAAAACGTTGAAGCAGTACGAAAACGGAGCGTCGGCACGACTCATTTCGTATCAGTCAGTGTACTAGTAAACATCAGACATGCCACCGAAAAGCAGCGGTAAAGCGGCTAAGAAAGCAGGCAAAGCCCAGAAAAATATTTCAAAGGGCGACAAGAAGAAGAAACGTAAGCGCAAGGAGAGCTATGCCATTTATATTTACAAAGTCTTGAAACAAGTCCATCCTGACACGGGCATTTCGAGCAAGGCGATGAGCATCATGAACAGCTTTGTGAATGATATCTTCGAGCGTATAGCGGCCGAGCATCGCGTTTGGCTCACTACAACAAACGCTCTACAATCACTAGTCGGGAAATTCAGACAGCAGTCCGGCTATTGCTACCAGGCGAGTTGCGAGTTGGCCAAACACGCCGTCAGCGAAGGTACTAAGGCCGTAACCAAGTACACCAGCTCGAAATAAAATGATGAAGATTTGTGATGCCACTTATATGTTCTGTCGACAATAACAAAGGCCCTTCTCAGGGCCCACAAATATTTTACAAAAGAACTTTATAATTTTTACATTGGTTTTATAGATAAAATAAAATAACCTGACACTAATGATATTTTATTAGGATTTTCAATAAATTTTGATCAGATATCTATTAGAGATCGTTATTATTAATTTATATTATAAATAATGTTCAATTTCTATATTTTTCAATATGATAAAAATTAATGATTGAATATTCAATTCAATTTAAAACTTTAGTTTTTCAATTAGTTAATAAGTTTAAGTTTATTTTATTTATTATAAAATATATTTATATTAAAAAAAATCGCAATTTAAATATTTTCGTAAAAATAAAATTATTGTCGTAAATATTTTAAAAATTTTATTATTTAAATATATAAAATATTTATTACATATTATATAAATTTAAATAATATGCAAAATTTAATAAATTCATTCATTTAATTGAGCTCCTTCAATTCAAGCCGTTTTCGAAGCCCTTAACTGTAAAGTATACTAATACTAAAAGGGCTTCTATTTTCTATTAATTGTAGCCCCCCCATGTAAGAAAAGAATCAATTGCATATAAAAAGTCAATACGAAAAAATAGTAAAAATATTATTAATTAATACTTTCTTTAAAACATATTCGAAGGGCTTTCCAATTTGATAATATTATCAATAATATTACCAAGCAAGTTATTCTGCAAGAAAATAAACAAATTTCATATAAAATCAAATAAAGCCTGTACGTAAATTGTAAAATATATTACTTGATCTTTTAATTATATTTGACAAGCCCTTAAAAGGGCTCTTTTTTGTTTTGTATTTATAAGAAATGACTGCGTCCGTTGATCAATTTAACCGCCGAAACCGTACAGTGTACGACCCTGACGTTTGAGCGCATATACGACATCCATAGCGGTTACGGTCTTCCTCTTGGCGTGCTCGGTGTATGTGACTGCATCGCGGATAACGTTCTCGAGAAACACTTTCAGAACACCGCGGGTCTCTTCGTAGATTAGACCCGAGATACGCTTGACGCCGCCACGGCGAGCAAGACGACGTATAGCCGGCTTTGTAATACCTTGGATATTATCGCGAAGAACTTTCCTGTGTCGCTTAGCGCCACCCTTTCCGAGTCCCCTTACCACCTTTGCCACGGCCGGTCATTTTTCAATATATCGCAGTCGGGATAAATTTACAAATTGATGTTAACAGCTCGAAGTCTGAATAACGACTGAATTCCAACGAGCGAAATTATTGAAAAGTTTGAGCTCGCTAGGCCACGCCCATCATAGCTATGCGAGCATTCGGCGCCGACCAATGACAGCCGAGCACAGCATCGGACATTCGTAATGTATTTTGATCATAATATTCGAGCCGGACGCGTCAGTATCAAAACGATCGTCAAACGAGAAGGTTCTCGAAACGAAATCTAGGAGTTATAATGGCCCGTACGAAGCAGACAGCTCGCAAGTCCACCGGTGGCAAGGCGCCCCGGCAGCAGCTTGCAACGAAAGCGGCTCGCAAGAGCGCGCCGGCGACCGGCGGTATGAAGAAGCCGCATCGTTATCGGCCTGGCACCGTAGCTCTGCGTGAGATCCGTCGTACCAGAAGAGCACCGAGCTTCTCATACGAAAGTTGCCGTTCCAACGTCTAGTGCGCGAGATCGCTCAGGACTTCAAGACCGATCTGCGTTTTCAGAGCTCCGCCGTCATGGCATTGCAGGAAGCTAGCGAGGCCTATTTGGTTGGCCTGTTTCGAAGATACAACTTGTGCGCGATCCACGCCAAGCGCGTAACCATCATGCCCAAGGATATTCAACTAGCTCGGCGTATTCGAGGAGAACGCGCTTAGACGCCTGTCGTCCTATAAAACAAATCGGTCCTTTTCAGGACCACCAAATGATCAATTAAAAGAACTTTTATTATTTTTTCAAATTATTTTATTTTGCAGAATTATTCCATCGATACGTTAGAAATTTTTATTGATTTTTTTTTTAATTGAAATTATTGACAACACACATGATTTGACTTGTTGAATATGTGTTGTTGTGTTAAGTTTAAAAATATTATAGTTGAATTTGTAAAATTCGTCATGAATTTCTGAAAGCTTCTTTAAAAATTCTAAATTTAATTAATATGGGCGAGTTGCCGTTCTGATGATAGAATTTTATATTATATATATTATATTATATATATTTATATATATAAATATTTTTTTTTTGATTGTATATTTTTTAATTTCATATATAGTTATTTAAAGTTATATAAAATTTTTCTTTTTCGAATACGATATGAAAAAAAGATTGAAACTTCATAATTATTAATGATTATATTTTATTTCATTAATTAATTTCCATTTACTTATTATTTATATAAAAAAAAATTAGAAAAAATTATGAATTTAATTATTATGAAGTTGCCGTTCTATGTATAGTTTGATTTATTTAAAGTGATATATAAAACTTTATTATAAATTATTGATTATATTTCATTGATTAAGATAATTTATTCATATAAATTATTTAAAAAAAAATAATAAATAAATAAATAAATTCAGCGATTGATATTGAACAACTCCCTACCAAAGACGAAATTGAAAATTGAAAAGACTTTGACTTTTAAATTTCGTCAATGACACAACACGGCGGCGGCGAGGAACACAGCGAGCGTTGCTGCGCTCCTGTTACAAATATTTTATTAAAATTTTTTCCGAAGTCCACGAAAAGGCTATAATATAAGATGATAAGATATATATAAGTAAAATAATAATGTTCTTTGATAAAAATTTATTGTTAGTCCTGAAAGGACTTTGTGCAAACATTTCGTTTGCTGTTGTGTAAAAAGATAATGAAATGTTTTCACTTCTTTTTCGGTGACGCTTTTTTCAAGGTTTGGCTACTTTTTGATGTCTTCTTTGGCGATTTAGGTTTCTTTGCGGCTGCGGTCTTGACGGTTTTCTTCGTTTTTTCTCGTTGCCGTTGCCTTGGCCGATGAGGCTTTCGTCGACTTACCCTGAATGGTCTTCTTCTTATCGACTGTCGTCTTAGGTTTCGCCGACGACTTTTTTAATGTGCCCGCTGCGGATGCAGACTTCTTTTTAGGGACGAAGCAGGTTTGGCGGCGCCCTTCGACTTTGCTGTCTTCGATTTTGCTTTTGCCGCTGGCGTCTTAGCGGTCCTGGCTTTTCCAGCCGAAACACCGCTTTCGCCGCCGCTCTGTTTAGCGTTCGCGGCAAGTTTGAACGAACCCGAAGCACCTTTGCCTTTTGTTTGAATCAGTGTGCCCGCTTGAACAGCTGACTTTAAATACTTTTTAATGAACGTTGACATTTTCTCGGCGTCGATTTTATAATTGGCCGACATATATTTCTTAATCGCCTGCAGCGACGATCCGCCGCGTTCTTTCAGACTTTTAATAGCGTTGTTTACCATTTCAGATGTAGGAGGATGGGACGGCTTCACTCGCGTTTTTTAACAGCCGCAGTCTTGCCCTTTTTCGGCGATGCTGTCGCTGGCGCAGCGGTTGCCGCCGGCGACGTAGATAAAGCGTTATCTGACATTATAGTAAAAATCGTAGGTTAAAATGTAAATCTAACACGTGATTGGTTTAATATGTTAGGGGCGTGGCCAAAAACTATATTCGAAAAGTGTAGGACCGAGGAGAAAACAATAATATTTGAAAATTTTACAAAATGTAAATTATTTGTAAAAATTAAATCCAGCGCTTTTATTCTATAATTCGCATAAAACAATGGATTTCCATGATAGCCAATTCCTCCCCACCATATCATCAAAAGCATGATTTATTTCAACGGTTAGTTTTTTCTAAAATAATCGCTAATTATATTCAAATAATTCTGCACTCAATAGTGCGTTTCAACAAAATCGTTATCGCATTTTATGAGCATTGAGATATGTTATATTTTGATGCGATGTAATTATACTTATAATATCCTAGACAGTTTTTGTAATTTTTATTCATAATAGTATCATAATGTTCATAAACTGTCATTGAACATTCATTTGAGTACTCTATGAATCTATACTGAACAATAGCTAATCGAAACGATTTGATTAATAACGAATATAATATTTTATTAAAATAAAATATTATTTGTATGAAATAATTAATTATATTTACGATGTAATACACTATCAATACACCAACGCATAAATTCGGTTAGAAATCATTTGTGTAAAAACATTATGTCGCGTCGTGCATCAAGTTCAAGAAGTTGTGCTATCTATCTCTTTTTGCATAGTATCTAATAAAATAATATTATCGTTATAATTAATTATTTCATTCGTAGTTTTCAAAAGAACGATAAAATACAAAACAGTAAACAATTGTACTGTTGTTTCTGAAATAACTTGAGTCAAAAATTCACAAACGTTTATTTCTGTAAATCATAATATTTCTATCATATTATATTTTATTAAAATAAATCGAATGTATAATAATTAGTCATTAATAATAATATAATATTTATTTTTTTTTTTTTTTTTAATTCAC
>NW_020537854.1:0-23520 GCF_003426905.1 Ctenocephalides felis | reverse complement strand
CAAATTGCTAGAAATTCACGTACAGTAAATAAAAGAAAATTAGACCAAACAAGTAAGAAATCTGTCAAATACAATTGCAAGACATGCGGAAACTGGTCAAGATCCATTAGTAAAATGCGGTGCTAAATAATAATGATCATTACCACGTATTTTCATTACCATACAATACCTTTATTAACAAGATTGAATATATGAGACACGGAATAGCTGGCTAGAATTACATAGATTCATAGAGTATCGCGGTGCAAAACTCAAAGTTTATTATTTCCCTCCGCCTTGAATGCCACGTCGCCTGTAATGTATTCCGCGGAGCACGAACACGCACTCTAAACTCGGCGTGGCAAACGATCCTCGCATAAATAATGCTTCTAAACAGTGCTATCCAGGATATAGATATAGATAAATTTAATTAAATTCCAACGAATACATACTAATTGGTGATGTTAACTGATTTTATGAGATATTTTATAGTAAATATTATGCGAAAGGCCATGAATAGTGTTACAAATGCAAGGGTGGGGAAAAAAATATGTGCACTTGAAGTCTGGTTATTCTCATTTCGTCTTTAAAGGTTTAGTAAGAGACTTTTATAAAAAAGACTATAATTAACTTGTTATCAAGCGATATGAAAAATGATTGGATTACTAATGAATTTATTAGGAATAAGATGACCATATTTTTTTAAGTGAAAACCGAGACCGCAATTTTTAGTTAAGGTAATTCGGGACGGGAAGGAGTGTCAATTTTTTTAACTCAGAATTGCGTACTTTTAGTAAGAACTATATTATTCAATTATATGTAATACTTTCTTATCTAAGACATTATATTGTATCTTATATTTCACGATCTACATGTTTTTTCGCTTTTCAGGTTTGTATAAAATTCTATACAATTTTTTTTAATTTAGAAAAATTAAAAATTAATAGAAAAATTAGCACATTTATTTATGAATTTAAAACAATCCGAGACACTCCAGCACAAAAGATTTAAATCCGGGATAAATATTGCTTTTAGAAAAACCAGGGACACAAAGTGGTCTGCTTAATTTGGTAAAAAGGTGAAAATCTAAAGTTATATGTGTTTTCTATAAAAAATTTATCTATTTTACAAGAGCACATAGAAAAGTAGAAACAAAATGTAAATAATTTTCAAAATGAGCAGTTGTTAGAGTGCGGAGTCCCAAAAAATGGGCCTACGATTGCAGCCCTCCTAGTGGAAATGATAAAAAAGGGATATTATTAATCTAGAATCATCTAGATTAAGTTAAAAAATATTTTTTCAGCAAAGTTTCTCAAATTTTTTGAAAATAGTACTACAAATTGAAATTTGGGTATGAAGCTAGTATATGTCAGAGAGAAGTTTAGTATGAAATTTCAAGTGAATTGGTTTAGTAGAAGACTAGAAATCGTGAGCATCGAATTGAAGTCTTTTTTAATTAAAAAAAATTGAAATTTGGATATGAGGCTAGTATATGCCAGAAAGGTGATTGGATCAATTTTTTACCACTTTTTTTTAGTATCTTAAATTTTTTGAATATATATATTACAAATTGAAATTTGGGTATGAGGCTAGTGTATGACAGAGAGAAGTTCAGAAAGAAATTTCAAGTAAATTGGTTTAGTAGAAGTCTAGGAATCGTGAGCATCAAATTGAAGTCTTTTTCAATTTTCAGTTTTGAGAGAAACGCGTTTTAAGTTTCGCAAAGCAGAGGGAAGAGACAAGTATTACCATGATCAAATAGCTATATCTCTGAGAATAGTTTAAATTTTGAAAACTCTTCTATATTATTCTTAAATAGTTAAACTTTAGAAATAGAAAACAAAAGAAAAACTTTTTTTGTATTTCTACACGAGAATACCCCCTTAAAGTAGTACGGAGAGCATACAACAAACAAAATATATTAAGCTTACAGTTAAATAAACAGTTATCATGAAGAAAGAATACATATAATCGACCAAAATTTCACCAAATATTTCCATTATATTTTCTAAAATTTTGTTATCCAATGGCTTAGAACTAATCAGCAGGAATATGTATACATACACACATTCAGATATATGTATATCTATATATAAATGTACCTATATATCTACTAGGTACATACATATTCCAGAATAAGCGCGTTGAACTTTACACGTAGCGTTTAATTAATAAAGATTCAATTAATCATCGCGATGTATAGTAAAGCGTCGCACACTGTTTCGTTGCTTCTACACCAAAATTTCATATGTAGATGTAAGACCTGCATATGCATAAATATGGATTTGTATGATGCATGACCTTATTCTAACAAATATTATTATATATACAGACCCCCAATACACCAGCGAATAGATGCTAGTTAAAAATTTATTGTCGCGAGAACATGGAATTCAATTCGTAGTAGAGTTATTGATTGATTAATTGGTTGAAGGATTGGCAGGGATGAAGGAGTAGTTAAAGTTTTAGGAATTGATCGAGTATTAGTTATTGAAAATTTAGTATCAGGTTTGAGAAAGAAAGTATTGAATCATCCATCAAGTATAAAATCACTAAAACATCTAGATATAGGTACGTTATGTAGTAAGTTTGTACCTGAATCTGGTTGATCAACAAGAGATTTACTATTCTTGATCTTCTGAAATCGTGGCTATGCTTTGGTTCTATGTTCTAAAGACTTATTATTGAAGTAATAAAAAAAAGAAGTAAGAGATATCACAAAAAGTTACCAGGTCACCAAAACAAGAGCTCAGATTTAGAACACAAGAAATTTGAATATTGAAAGATAGTCTTTTGATTTTTGAAGAATTAGAAATTTTTGGAAGCATGTTTTTTTTTGAAAATTTGGATAACATTGAAATTTCTTGAAAGTTTTGAATACCCACTCATATCAGTTGATTCAAATTACAATATAATTGTTTTGCGACTGTCAAATGACATGTTTTTTTAGACCTGCCTTTGCAAAAACTTGCCACATTTTTCATTGCATCAATACAAGAGAAATGTTTTGTGAATCATTGAAATCGAATGCTCCGTTCTCTAGATTTCTATTTTCTGCACTCTTTGCACCGTATCTCCGAAACGGCTGGACCCACTTTTGCCAAAAACTAATCAGCACGTCTCCTTATCAATAGGAATTGAATGTTTTCTGAATAATTCAAATTGGATGAGCGATGCTTCTGAAAACGTCGACGAGAAATTTTATCAATACGTACATCAATTTTTTCTAAGGTATACCAAAATGTTCAGAATCCTCTGATACGTGAAGATATGCAAAAATTTTCATTTTCCATTTTTGGACGATTACATTAACTTACCCTACGGGAAGTTAATCATATATTAAAAGGATAATTTATAATCATATCTGCATGTATGTGAATGGAATATATATGGGATTAGTGACAACTTATATGGCACACAATGTCCAAAATCCGCGTCCATATCGTTAGTGCGTTCATGTGCATCTAAAGCTGCAAAATAATTCAATGAACCATGTAATTCAGATCAAAATGCATGCACTATATCAATCAAGCTAATTAAATTTTAATTTGCGAAATGAACAGCTTCATGATTTATGGCGCGGGCTCGGTCGCATATTACACAGAAGCATATTATCAATTATATTAAACTATATACATGTACAAACCGCTTACACAGGAGAAAGTTTATATAGCTACCCATTGTAATTATATTAATAATTCTTGTAATTAACCAGTTTTCCGAACTTTTGCTGTCGGCGGTTGCACACACATTATACAACAAATAACTGTACGTTTGAATGCCAGGATTTAATATAGAGCGCAGTGCAAAGTTTGGAATTATGTTTATTTGTTTGACACCATAGATTATTATGAGATTTTGCGGAATTACATGATAATTAATTAATTAATTCTAAAAAGTATGAGATTTTAACGCTAACAAGGCTACTACGCAGCGATGCAAGTAAAACAAAATTATGAATTTATAATTAATTAATGTTTAACTAACTTTGTCTAAAATTTAGAACTAGGTCTAAAATTGAGAACCATGTGTAAAGTTCAGAACCATGTCTAAAATTTAGACACATGTCCAAAATTTAGAACTGTGTCTAAAATTTAGGACACTGTCTTGAAATTAGGACTATGTTCAACATTTAGAACCATGTCTATAATTTCTCTAAGTGGGTCTCAAATTTAGAACTGTGTCTAAAATTAAGGACCACGTCTAAAATTTAGAACTGCATATGTTGAAAATTTAGAACTATGTCTTGGCGATGACAAAGAGCATAGTCTCGAAATGTTTATAACTATAACATGATATTTTTATTTCCATATAATTGCAATCTGCCTGGTAAGGCATTCAGTAGTAATTTTGGTGACAAATGTGTAAACATAGGATTTTTAAATGCAACCCAGTGGTAGTCATTTTAGGTTTGAAAATAGATGAGATAAAATTACAGAACAATAATAATAACTTCACATTATATGTTATTTACTAAATCTAAAAAGTTAGTTTTTTTTGAGTTTGGCGAGTTGGTTCGGATGATCTTCAAATCTGTTTTTTTTACTTAGATGCATGTCTTTAGACTTTTTTTGGTACAGTTAAAACATATTGAAGTCCTGGTTCATCAGACAATTTGGGAATTTTGGGAGCCTCTAGTATTTTTTATTGATTTTATTTTGTGACCTTTGCATAATGTTTATATTGGTTTGGATAGACTATAACATCATTTAAACTCAAAAACAGTGCAAAAAATTTATATATCTTATATATAAAAATGAATCGCAAAATGTGTTGGTAAGCGCATAACTCAACAATGCCTGGACCAATTTGGCCAATTATTTTTTTAAAATGTTCGTTGAAGTCCAAGGATGGTTCTTACGGCGAAAAATCGAATAATTGCCGGAAACCCCCTAAAAACAGCCCTTTTCTTTTCCTCATAATCACGTTTTCTAACTAAAACGTAGAATCAATTTGAGCTTTATTGCTATTATATAAAGTTCATATTAAATTGCAAGCATTCACTGTATACTTCTCCTAAATGATTATTCGAATTTTGATAAATCTTTCTGGAGTTTGTTAAGGAAATTCTCTAGGATGTATGTGATTATAAAGTACTGGGATGTATGTGCAATATTGTAGAAATAATAGCATCTTTACTAATCTTTTCGCATTTGTAAAAATTTCAACAACAAATGGGAAAGTGAAGATGAATACATACAATTCGGCCCTCACGATATCGATTAGGAAAAGTTTAAGATGCAATTTTGGATATCTTAAATAATAAAAAATTAAATTAATTTAATCCAACGTGAAATACCAGTGTTATGTTATGTTTATGGTTATGTTATACTGTTTAAAAGACTTCAATTTCCAATATAGTGTGGGAATTGAGTCTCATCATTTTATTTAACATCGCTACATTTAACATCGCTCATATTATAAATGTATATGGATTTTGGCGTGAAGAGTAATTTAAAAAACAAAAATTATTGTATTTAGGTAAACGGTAAATATTAGTATATTATATTGAAAAAATGTAGACATGGGTACAGGACAACGTCTGTCGGGTCATCTAGTATATATATATATATATATATATATATATATATATATATATGTATCTAGTTATAATCTTGTGTAAGTTCGTTAAATTGGATATAACTACGTACATTCTTTTACATTACCTTCGTTATTATCCGTCGGGCAGCTCACAACGATTTTGTAACGGATAACACGGACTCATTTTTTCGCTTCTACAGTTTTTTTTAATATCATGTGTTGTGCGGTTTAATATAGCCGAACGCTGTGCCCTTAATGATATTACATATTAAAATCCTTCTGCTGCAATATCATGCAGGATACGCTCTGTTGTATATATTTTTAACAATATCGGGTCAAACATTACGCTTGAATTTTTTTAATGAAGTAAATGATGTCCGGGGGTAAAGGATACATTTTTGTAAATGAAAAATTACCACAATTTAGAAATACTCATAGTAAATAATGTGCATGGACACGTACATATTTGCTGTATGTAAGTTGAAAAATTTGAAAATTAAAAAAAAATGTTAAGTATAACTTAGCGACAAATGAATTAAACATGAAAATTTGTGTCCTTTTTTATTGAAAATTCGACGCTCTGCAAAATTTTTGAAAATTTTTTCATGCAAATCTTTGAATAAATTGCGCTCTATCTAATAGACCATATTAAGAGCTAAAACTTTCAGAGAATTGTTTTTTATTAATTTGGAACCATTTGAGCTCTTGGAAGCAAGAAAATTCGAAAATGTATATATAATAAGGACCACCCATAATATATAGAGATATGAGTATATTTCATATTTATCTGTGCAAGTTTTGTCTGAAAATGGCACTATAATAAAATATGAATTAGAAAGAGATTAGCGTTTCGCCCAGTTTATGTTTCGACACTTTTTAAAACTTTGATTTTAAAAACTCTACTATTGAAAAACTTGTATAATGGAAAAAGCATTATTATGTATTATAGTATACACCGTAGTCGCATTTATGAACCATTAATAATAAGATAGTCTCTAAAGAATAATTTTTCAAAAAACACAAAAACTGCGGTAAATTCAATCATGTATATGACCAAAGTTGATATTAGACAAAATATATTAAATGTAAATGTTCTGCTATAAATTGCAAAATTTTATTATGACAAATGAATCAATTGATTTCATATGTAGGTATTCATATACACATATGAATGCTTTTATTTGTGTATGTAATTCTATGCAACTAATGAGTTTATATTTACCCAAATATTCGTTATTGTCGTTTATTGTAATGAAATGATCAAATACACATTATTTACATATTATTTGTGTCCCATACAAAAAAACTCACGTAGAGAATGGTAATGAAGTCTTTTCCAGTGATTTATTACGTCAAGTGTGGTGACACGCACGCACCGAATTACATATAAATGTCACTAACTGAAAATGAAGGTGTATTCAGGGATAAATATGATAAAATATAAGAATTTAAATTTGAGAAATTACAATATATTATTATGTACTCACCAGAGCAATATTAATAAATAAACTAATATTGACCTTGAAAAACTGAACTTTTATAAGGCTCATCTTCAAGACAATACATCAACTAATTATAATTGTAGAAATTTATAAAATCTTTATTAGTTCCATACGCTTTGAAATATTATATAATATCATATTCAGTGGAATACAAATTGTAAGATAAAAGAAACTAACTAAAATGTGTGGCAGAATCAACTGTAAGGATTGTAACGCTACTTACGTTGGTGAAACAGGTCAACATCTACTATATTTATCTATGTATTATCATATGCCACATATATAGGTAACATAATAAGTATATATTCCTCCTATCCTAATGGAATAGAGAAACCTTCGACTATATATATCAAAAATATATTTAGCGAAACGTCACTGACATTTTCGTTGGCGGCAAAGATCGTTATATAAAAATATGAAATAACGCGACGTGGGGTCCGAAAACATAGGTAAATTCCGTGACCCGGTACCATTACGGAGTTTTACGGACAATTTATTTTACTTTCACTAATTTGTTACGACGGTCAACAGACCGTAGACACTCCCAAAAAACTACCCGGGGTAAATCATATTCGGAGCTGGCTTGAAATAAAAGAATACACGGTTTGTTATATATAATTTGATTTTATTATCTGTTGCATTTTGAGAATAATTTTGCATCGATAATAAATAATAATAAATGGCAATCTGCCCGAAGTCAGGTCCATGGTGTGAGAGCCACCACAAATAATTTATATCGATATGTCTTACTATTTGTGCATTAATGAAAATAATACTTGTGTATGAGATTTTAGTTCAAAGCGTAAGATTCCAAATTTCTTTCTGTCGTGAACCCCGATTTTTTTTCCCTGACATTGTCATGAACTCCTTAGGGTTCTTGTGGACCACTTTGGAAATCAAACTTGGCTATTATCGCAATCTAATTTATAGGTGAATCATATCCGAAGCTCGATTGCAATAAAAGTCTCCACGATTCCATTGTTTATAATTTATTAAAAATCATTTAATAATTTTCTGTCCTATGTTCACATCTATATGTATTATTATTTGTAGATTCATTACTTTTTGAATATTATAAAATATATATTTGGTACAAATATATGAGATATTTTCGTTTGAAGCGTAACTCTGGTGACTGCCACTCTCTAATTAGAGAGTTTCACCCGAGTGGAAATGACGCTGTTGCGAATCAACACCCCCAATTAACAAGTTGGAAACGCATATGAATGTATACAGATATATATATATATATATATATATATATATATATGCTGTGTACAATAATTTATATAATAGGCCTTGCTAAAATATATCATTATGGTAATATAATTGATATTTATATATACACATATTTAGGTGTGTATATACATTAGGGTGGTCCTTAATATGGATGTTTTTGAATTCTTTGCTCCCAGGGGCTCATGGTTTCAAATTGATAAAAAAAATCTCTGAAAGGTTTAGTTTTAGCATATTAACTTTAAGTAAGCTAAAGTTACCTGGTTCTTCTTTCTAAGTAAATACTTATTTGATAAAATATATCAATTTTTTGTCGTATTTTTTTATTTATAATCAAAATAAGCACATACAATGTTATTCTCAAAATTTTGATTCACTTGTCGCTAAGTTAGAAAATTCTAAAAACTAAATGAAAATTTATCCATGCTATTTTTATAAGAATCTTTGGTTGGAATGCACACTATCTTAAAATTAATATTAATACTTAAAACTTTAAGAGATTTTTTTTATCAATTTGGAGGAATTTGAGCTCCTAGGAGCAAAAAAATTCGAAAATATCCATATTAAGGACCACCCTTATACATGAATGTATATACATGTATGTAGGGTGTTCCATGATGTAACAGTTTAATACGGTGGCCTGAGGTTGCGAGGTCGAGTCCCCGCTTCGGACAACCTGATATCGTGCAGTAGCGATGTTCATTTTTACTTGAAAATATAGATCAAAAATACGTTATTAGCCCATTTTGTGCACTGTGGTGTGAAATTTCAATGGGAAATTTCTCATACTGTACTTTCCTGATTCGTGTTAGAATTTAACTCAGCTCACGGTTTTGACCTAAGGCTGTACTACCCATTATACATGTGTACATATACATTTATATTATTTAATTGATGGTATTTTAAATTTGCAAAGCACATTATGAATAAATTTTAAATAACGTATTTTAATTTTTTGTTAAGCTTGTTGTATATCTGACATTCTAAAGTCGCATTTTGTCTTGATGTAAGTTGCAAAAACTTCCATACATATGCTACTACTAGAATAGAACTTAATCAATGAATTTTTTTTTTTTTAAATTATTACAGAATTTTAGACTTATTTAGATTTTTTTAAATTCTGACAGACACTTTTCGTAGGCCTATAACATTTTATGGTGTTCGTTCAGATCATGAGCTCTTTTATCATACATAAATTCATCAACAACTGATATTTTTTTCTTGATTTTTCAAAATCGGTTTTTAATTTTTGGCTAAAACGTGGACGACATATTTTGCACTTTTCAGTTAGTTAAAAAGAATTAGCTTGGTCGCGTGTTCTTATCAAGCTTAATTAAATGGCTTTTTAAATTTTTAAAATCATTGCAATTTTTTGAAAAGACATCGACGAAAGCTCAAATTTTTACTCACATATGCATATACATCAACAAACGATTTAGCTTGACTACAAACTTCTAGGGAACATAAAATTTCTTCAGATAACTGATAATCCAATTTTAAATTATAGTTTTTGTCTCAGATTAATTTATGAGTCATTGTTCAATAAGGAGAAAGACCTTACATTTTATGAAGCTGTCTGTGTTTTGTGATCCTGAAAAAACAGTGTAATTTTGTAACCTTTTATATTAATAATCAATCCTTTATCATAAAACTCTGAATATTATAAAAGTAGAGCTTTTGTGCTTTTGTTGTATTTAATAGTTCTATTTATACCCCTCTAAGCTCTCTGTATTTACTCTGGTATAACGAGATGAATGGAAATACGCAAAGATGCAAACAAAAAGACAAGCGCTCTCTGCCAAGACAAACTTAAATGTGCACTGGAATAAAGACGGCTTACAGATAACAAATTCCATTCGTTGAAAAGGTTATGTGTTTTTTTTAATAGAGGATACAGTTTCCGTATACACAGCACTCTAAGGTTCGATTAAATTATGAACTTAGTCGATTTGAGTCATAGACTAAAAAAAACTTTGTTGAAACTACGAGATTTTATAAGAAAAAGTTGCAATAGTTGGTTGCTTAGAATATGTATTATTGTGCTTCACTGCTATAATTTAAAAATAATTCAAACGTTCAATTTCAAGTTTTGGTTATTCTGTTGTCTGAAAGATTACACGAGCAGAGAAATAGATCAAGTACGCTTGAATATTTTGGTAATTCAACAGTTTAATACTTGAACTAAAACTACAAACTAAATATTATATATATATATATATATATATATATATATACTTATCTAAGTTATTTTTTTATCCATTCATATATTTTTCACTCGACTGTTTACACTGCAATGTCTATAATTATCTAAAGTAATGTTTCGATCAGTTACAAGGAAAGGGGTGAATTCATATTTTATGCAAAGTCAATACTGTAATAAGTTTGCCTCGTTCTATTTATGTTTGTCTGAATATATACCGTTGAAAAGTTTTCAATAAACAACTAGCTAATTATCGACTATATAGTTAAATATTTATTGGGTAAGCCCGGATGTGTATAACTTTGTTTGCCGTCCTTTCAGTTTGCTTTTGGCTTATTTGCTTAACAAAAGTTTTTCTGCGAGATACATTAATAAGCATCAATTTTGTCGTTAGTTTTCTACAATTTTTTAATTTTGTTTTAGTATAAGTTAGTTGTATAAACTTTGTAGTTTGTTAGTGAAAATTTACTTAAAATGGTATATAGAAATTCCTTGTACATAAAATAAAAATATTCGACACAAGGTATATCAGATTATATCAATGTTGATTAATATTTTCACTTTGTTTCGACGCTTAATAAGTGTCGTCAATCAGTAAATCAATTGTTTGCGAATTTAGTACATTTTTGCAATTTATACCATGAATCCTACTTTTCTTAGTTATCTCATTATTTATCATTATCATTTTTTGCATTTTATTGTGCTCATCAGTACTATAGCTGTTGGCCTAATTTGACTTACAGGTGGTAACCAAAACAATTGTCTCATCTCTAGTCTAGTCATTATAGAAAGTTTACTTCGAAATTCGTGCTACCCAGCTGTAAGTCTGTAAATACTTGTATATTGACATTTAAAAGTTGTCTCAAAACCTACATATGATAAGGTTTGTGTACGTACCATATGAAGGTTTGTAAGGGTGCACGTATCATATGTAGGTTTTCAGACAACTTTTATTTTATTTATATACAAGTATTTACAGACTTACAGCTGGATATCTCGAAATCCGAGATTTTTACCTACTTTAAGCTTAAATGACTGGACAACTCTGTGTGGTAAATTGTTCTATTGCATATGTAATATTGCATTTTGTTGATGCCGGATGAGCATTGATGCAATGCCGGATGAGAGCTATTTTTACTTGAAATTGTATTGCTATCTGAATTTCCAAGTTCCAAAACGTATGTCATTACTGCTTGACATCAGGCTCCTCAAAGCAGGTTCGAACACGGAATCTATGATTCTGGTCTAGCCGTTCTAGTCACTTACTCACGAGTGAACTCTTGTTTATCATAAATTTTTCCAAATACAAACTGGCCATCCGTTTCTCTTATCAAAAACACGGCAATAAAATATATATCAAAAAACATCATAACAAATCTACCGTGTTATATCCACCAATCTACAACATTTATGATCCTAACGACCCACCTCGTTTATGACATTTCGCCATGTTATTCTATTTTATTTATTTACGACCTCCACTATCGCCACGCTCATTTGATTTTAATTTTCTTGAAATCTGTGGAAAACGATCTCGTAATTTGATATCGAAATTTTATTCCGTTCATTTTACACGTGTACGGATAACATATTATCAAAACATGCAGGACTACGCATTGTGTAAGGTGAAATTTACATATCACTATTTATGGTTTCGAGGCAAAGTTTTGTTAGCGTGCACAGGGATTCGAACCAAAGTCGTATATCATGCGCTAGTTTGAGACAGGTAAGGGAAGGGGCACAGGTAAGGGATAAGGGACAGGTGGGGTTGAAATTCTTATTAGGTATAAAAGGATTACTGAAAATTTGCCATTAGTAAATGAGGAAAAGTGGTAATATTTTATTGATAACAATATTTTTTTACAACATATTACAACAGCGATCAAAGCTACTTCTTCTATAAGAATTTCCTTTATAAAATTCATCTGCTCATTCTAAATTCAATACTAAGGGATCGTTCAAGTATTACGTAAGCAGATTTATTACAATTATTTACCCCTCATCCCCCTGTCAGCAAAAGTAAGCAAAGCTCTTACCCCCTACCCCCATGCTTACGTAAACATTTTGCAATTAATGTAAAAAAATATATCTATAAAATATATCTATAAATCGTAGATATAATTATATATCTTATAGTCTTGTAATTCCTTATTATTTTTTTCTAACTTTATATTTTTGAGTTACAAAGGCATAATAAGGCATACTATTATTAATATAATTTTATTTTTTTACTAGCAGTCGGTACTAACCTCTACAGGTTTTTGGTAAATCTAGTACCTAACTATTAGAAGTCAACCCAGCAGATATTTTTCCTCTATTTGTGGAGATTTTTTATTTTAGTGTGGTTAACACTTTCTAAAATGTACAAAGACAGGTAACAACTTTACTAATAACTATTGAGGTCACAGAAATCTTGAAGTGAATTTTTACTGAATGGAATCTACAATTTCATCTGAAACTTATTGATTTTAGTTAAACTTGTATGATTTTGAATTATTGTCATCCAACTCATTTATGTATTTTTTATATATTTAAAGATGTATATATGTAATCTTTTTTTATTCCAGCCCCACCAGAAATTACAGTAGATAGATCATGGGTACATGCTGGTGAAGGACATGAAGCTCAATTATCCTGTACCGTCCATGGAGAAACTAATCCAGAGGTATGTGTCTATTTTTTTTAATTTCCATCTTCTAATAATCATAAGATATGTACTAGGTTTCTTATTACTTATTAATATTAATTGGATAAACTTCAATTTATACATTTTGCTTAACGCGAGTGTTTTTTGCTGACCGTTGTTATATTTTTTTCTCTATTAAATGTTTCTGCGTGTTGTTAAAACTTGTGTTAAACTAACATTTAGTTCTCCAGACGTACAAAAAACGTTTTACTTTAAATTTTCTAAATGAAATATGACCTTTGTAATTTCGTTGTAAATATAATTTACGAGTCCTCGCACCGAGTTATAGTGGCGCATTTGTCTTACATGTAGCCGCTTTTGCAATTAATAATCTCATGGGAATAAATTCATTATGCTTAATTATAACGTTCATTAAAACACATATATACATATTTAGATATATATGTATGTAATATATACATATATATTCATATTAGTACAAAATAAACAGCAGTAAACATACAGTTGCCAATTAATATTACAATTGTAGCTAGAGGACGTGATATCGGTATACCGAAAAACCGGTATGCTGTCTAAATTTTTGGCATTATTAATACCGAAATTAATTTTGAAAATACCACTATTTTCGATATGGAAATATAAGAGATAGTTGATACATTAAAATTTTAAATCTCATAGCTTAAAACAGATGTCCCTTTAGGTCAAAATATTATTTCGACTCGTCTCTGAATATTAATTGCTTTTGCAAGAGTTTTAAATTGTTTCTCAATATATAGCACAAGACTCATATTTACCACTGGATATAGTTTTTATTAATTTATAATTAAATATATTTGTTTTATTATTTAGTTACGTATTTCCTAGTTTTCCTAGTTGAAATATGTGTGAAAAATCACACGATCTAGCTATGAGATAATTTATTCCAATTTTCTTCTTAAATATTATCATTTGTTGAATCTGTACTTTTCACAAAATTAATATTTTCCTCGTCGCACCTAAATATAATAAGCTTTTCTTATTCAACCGTACATTGAATTCCATTTTCATTTACCTGTTTCCATTATACTTTTTATTTGTGATTTTCCACTTGAATATTCTGTATTCTAATAAATCACGTTGGAGCCAAAAAAAATAGAATTACGTTGAATACACTTGACTCGGTTCTAATGGATTTTTTTAATTTTCGTTATCAACGGGGACGATGGATAGCGACCTCAAATTGCCTTCTTTAGATTTTTTTAGATAATAACTTGATTTATCTATTTTCTTTATTGGCTTATTTTCCGCATTTTCTAATCTCGGCAGCTAAAATGTTGCTTTTCTTAACGGCTTAACGCACATTAAACTGATAAGGTAATCGAAATAATATTGTTCTATTTGAAAATGGGAAAGATTTATTGAGAAAAATATAAATGCTGGGTAATTAAATTAAATGTTGCCGTTATAGATATCTTTCTTAAATGTATCGTCATTTTTATATTCTTTTGTAAAGCCCTAACTATACTTTTTTGCGAAAATTTCTTTTTCTTATCTAATCTTCTTAATATATTCCTAATGGCAAATAACTGCAATTGTTGTGATTTTGTTATCTAACTTAAATTTCAGTTATTGTTTGCAATTGATTACTTCTCGTTTTTTAATTTTCCAAAAAAGCTTGTTTTTACCAGAAAATCTGACTCGATATCTATATATTATTTAGACTAATTTCATATTTCAAGTAATTTTAAATTGTTTGACACCAAAATGGCAAAAAGTGCGTGTTCATGTGAGTAAAATTTAGATTTTTTTTAAAAAAATGACACTGATTTTTTAAATTTAAAAGCTACTTTTTGAAGCTTAATACTAATTGAAAAAAAATTATCAACATTATAATAAAATCTAGAACCGATTTTATTAAATTCAAAAACTTCAAAGATACCAAATTACCAGGAAATCGTGCTTATTAGTTTTTTTTATAAAGAGCAGCCGGGTCGTTTCTTTGTATTAATTGTTAAAAAAAATATATAGACAGTTTTAATACAACCACAGAATTGATAATATTATCGAGCATCCTAAAATATTATAGGCTTATGAAAAGTGATTTAATATCAAAAATTACAAATTAAAGTTTAGAATATTGGTGTGCGCTTTCAGAACATACAGCATGTATATTTTGTTCTGTGCTAGATATTGATTACCGTTGACATACACGCTTATATTTAGATAAAATACATTTTTGAACACAAAGTAGAATGAAATATGGTAAATAATATAAATTTAAATAATACAATCAAAGGTTTTCATGGCGTAACGGTTAAAAGCATTGCCTTGTGTGGACGTTATCATTAGTTTGAACCTTGATAACCTGATATCATGCAGTAGTGATATCAAGTTTTACTTGAAAATATAGTTCAAATTGTGAAATAGCAATGGGAAATCTATCATACTATTGTACATATTACTAATTAATAAAATTAATGATAATATAAAGTTGATATCATGCAGTAGTGATATCAATTTTTACTTTAAAAAATAGATCAAATTGTGAAATAGCAATGGGAAATCTTTCACACTATTCTACATATTACTAATAAATAAATTAATGATAATATAAAGTTTTAAAAATATCTATTATAAATTGTATTGATTAGTTTTTAATGAAAAGCAAAAAAAAATATTACGAAAATAAACAATTGAAAATTTTATTGACATAATTTGAATAGTTGCTAAATCTCAATCCTTATTGATTAAGTCGATTACTTGCTTATACCAGGAAGTTCATGTAACTTACCTTATAATAAGTTACTCCTAATTCTATTTCGGCAGTGTTTACAGCAAATGCCTTGCAATTACTATAATTACATTAACTGTTCTCTCTCTCCTCACGTGTAAGTTTAATATACTTCCATTATGCATTACATAATACGCGATTTAAGTGTTCCAAAACACTTTCCCGTTCATATTGCTCTTGGAAAATTCTCTCAAAGTTTTCGACGCTTGTTTAGTCGGTTTACCTCATCCACTTGTCAGTTTCGCTCAAAGAAGAAAACAAAATATGAGGTCGGAAAATAAGTTCATTATTTGAACATTAGCAGCATTTAGGGAAGGGAAACAAATAATACAAAAATATATTGTTAGAAAACAGAAAAAATATGATTGAAATAGTAATAAAGGATTTTTTGAGTCGTTCAGTTGAGAGTCCATTGGTAAGATAACCAAAAATTTAAAATAAACTGGACTATAAAGTTAATAAAATTACAATATGTTTTTCTATCATATTATTTTTATCGACTAAGTTATACTTATTACATATTGCTTAAATTGCATTAAAAGGTCAGAATCGAGCAATTAATGTCTTTTTGATATATCTTTACAATATCTACAGAAAAAGCTTGAAGAAAATAATCCGAAAATAGATTGTTAGCAAACAAATGATTTTATGAATAAAATAGTTATTTGCTATACTAGATTACCCAAATTGTATTGTTCTACGAAAATTGTTAGGTATGATAAAGTAAAGGTCAAAATGAAGCAAATAAAAGTATAATGATAACTTTAATCACTAGTTCTTTATAGTTTTATGGTCAAAAATAACATTTTAGTGTATATGTATATAATAGTATTTCAGGTAGTTTTTATCCACTGAAGAAGGGTGGGACCGAGAACTTATTTTTTAGCAAAATTATTTTTTAACTGTAGACTGTGATAATAAAAATATTCAATTAAAAATATTGAACTAGTGAGCCAATCTGTTAAAAAATCTCATTATTTTTAACATAGCAACTTTGGTAATCAATAACCTCCAAGGAAGACTATCGTCATAGAATCTTCATAGGTATTACTAATCAGTGGTTTCAAAAACAAAATATTCATGATTATTGAATAATATCATTACAAACTATAATGGTACTAGTTATGGAAATGTTCATTAATTACTACTAATTTTATCTACGTAATAAGCAAAAAAATCGATTGAATATACCTGAGCAACTGCCTATTAGCTTCTCCACTAATTAAGTGTATAGTTATATTTTTGTACTTAAAATCTCTTATTGCATATTTCACGCTGTATAGTTATGAATAATTATTATAAATTAAACTAAAATAAATTTATAGATGCTTCAAAATTCTTATTTTAAATTATTTTTTCTGCTTTTGTAAATGAGTCAATATCATACATAAGATAAATTAATTTTGTGTGTTTTACCTGATTAGCAAATTTTTTAACGAATAGTATGCTAAAACTTGTAATAAAGATAGAGAGTGGAAAATGCATTTAAAATCATTTTGTCTTCACAAAAATTATTTAAAATTATATCCATTACCTAAAAAGTTTGACAGGCTCTGCTTTTAAAGTCTAAATGTTGCCATTTTTGGTCTTGTAATCAGGGGCTGAAAGTGTCTGAGTATTTTTCGCATAATGGACTATTTATCTTGATTACTCATCTCGTTGCCGGAATTATTGAATCTATCGTCGCAGCGCTTCATTCCTTTCCGGCATCCGGCATATCATATCCGGAGGAAAATCGATTCGAATTTCAAATTTTGCACGAGGCGGTTTGTGATCATTGTTGGTTGAATTTTAGAGAAATTGATAGGATAAATCAGTGAAATAAAATAATAAAATATATTTGATAAATTATTTTTTGAAAACAGCTTTCGAATGATTTAACAAGGTGTAAATGGATTTTGCTTTAAAGCAAATTCAAATTTGAAATTAATTGTATTTCTATCATTGGTCACTGGTTATTGTTTATTGTTTTTTTCCTCGAATTTTTAATTACAATATGGAAAGTTCCAGCAATTTTCCTTAGGGCACATGTGAAATTTAGAACCAAGTCTATAATTTAGAACTAAGTTTATAATCTAGAACCAAGTCTAAAATTTAGAACCAAGTCCAAATTTTTTCAAAGACTAATCCATGACATTTTTAACAAAGTCCATGACATTTTTAACAAAGTTGTCGTCGTTTTAATTTTTTCAAATTTCTAAAGACTAATGTCATTGTTAACAAAGTTTTTGTCTACCAAGTCTAATTCCTTGAATTAATACAAAAGTTATCTATTATTTCTTATTTTTACTAAATGTCGGTGTACCATGCGTAAGCGGCACGCTGCATGACGCTTAACCTAGACCTAGGGGTGATTTCAGGTTACTGCGACATTTACTGTACCGAATTGAGATGGGACAAATGAATAACTAATAAACACAAAACTACTAACATTTTTATGGGTATTATTTTATATCTACAAACTATATAATAAGAAAATTAAGATCAATTATTATAATTAACATTATCATGACTAACAATTACGAAACTGCTAAAATTTTTAGTAAAACATTAAATTTATATGCTTCTAAAAAAATCCATAACTCATATATATCATAATCTCACATTATGCTAAATTTAGTATTACTTCTTATACTATACATAAACTTTTTGTAACAATCACTTACGCATATATATACAAAATAAATTACAAATATATATATATTACAAAAAGTTTATGTAGAGTAAAAAAATAATACTATAACTAGTATAATGTAAGATATGATATAGATTTCATTTTAAACATTATAATATGTAAGTGATTATTACAAAATTGAATAATATTAAGAAAACCAATATTTTGCTATTAAAACAATTGATTAAACTTTATAATCATATTTCAATTTTAATATTTAAAATACTAACACTAAATCTTTTATTGTCACATTATTTTCAATTTATTCTAAAGTCTAGAATCAGGTTTAAAGTTTAGAACCAGGTCTAAAGTTTAGAACCAGGTCTAAAGTTTAGAACCAGGTCTAAAGCTTAGAATTAGGTCTAAAGTTTAGATTCAGGTTTAAAGCTTAGAACCAAGTCTAAAATTTATAACCAGGTCTATAATTTAGAACCAGGTTTAAAGTTTAGAACCAGGTCTAAACTTTAGAACTAGGTCTGAAATTTAGAACTAGGTCTAAAATTTCAAACAAGGTCTAAAATTTCAAACAAGGTTTAAAATTTAGAACTAGATCTAAAATTTAGAATTATGTCTAAAATTTAGAACTAGGTCTAAAATTTAGAACCATGTCTAACATTTAGAACTAGGTCTAAAATTTAGAACCAGGCCTGATGTTGAGAACAAGGTCTAAAATTTAGAACCAGGTCTAAAATTAAGAGCCAAGTCTATAATTCAGAACCAGGTCTTAAATTTAGTTTTTCTTGGGGTCTGACAATTTGCCAATGAATTTCACCAAATATGTACTAAACATTAGCAATATATTACTATATAGTTTATAGCAGCAGTATAGTATTTATCGTAATTTGTGCAGTTTAGACATATTAGAACGTGAACTGTTGTGATATTTCACTGTGGCGAATAGTTTCGACCTCTTAGCAAAGTTAGTATCATTGACTTCTGCTCTGGACAGTGTTGTTAGTGGTCCAATACAGAACTTGTGTAATATTATAAACTTATATCCAGTTTGGTTAAGCTTTCATAGATTAAGTTCAGTAATATTTAAAATGGACAGTTCTGTCGATGACAGAATTGGAGCAATTTTTGGAAATTCTTGATTAAATTTGTGGCTGATATATTATGTTGATGTTTGATTTTTGTGAATCAACTAATCAATGGCGGGAAAAACTGAATTTTTCAATCATTTCCCTCTTTATGTATGCTTTCCAGTGACATGTACAGTTTTTTTCGCTTCACTAAAGTTCATTAGCGCTCCGTGGCCGAACCGAATCGAGAAAAATTAGATTTGTTGATTTATTTGTTTGGAAAATGTCATATGTGGGATTATTCAACAGTTCCGTCCGATTCAAAAACGAAGTTTTGTTTTGGTGATTTTTTGCGTGCATTTTCCGTAGAGCTGAGTATGGAAATAATACAGCTGTCAGTATTTATATGGTAGAGTTCAGAGTGAAGGTTTATAAGATTTTTTGGTTTTGTTTTTGTAATATGATAAAAGCAATGTATTCGGGTTTGATGGGTATTGTCACTGCAAATTAGCAATTGTCACGATTATTAGATATCTATTTCTATGACCATCACTTTTTTAAATGTTTCTCGTGAATAACTAGTATTTGAAATACATTCTTTAAGCTGCAGCTCTTTAACTTCTCAGTGAATTTACTGTATAATTTTCAACACCTCAATTTTTTTAAAAAAAAATTAGAAGATATTTCTTGATCAAATTTGGTGGGTCATGCTATATTCGCTAACATTGCACATATTTTTTGCTAAATCGCAATTCACCTACTTTTTGGTTGAAGCTCTCATCTGCTTTAAATGATAAAAAGGAAGTTTTTAGTGAAACTGTCGAAAATTTTATTTCAACAGAAGCTTGTAACTTCTGGAAAAATTTTAGGTATTTGAAATATCTGCAGATCAGAATTATTTCACAATTATATATCTTATCTAGTATCTTTTATAATATATAAAACCTATAAGTTCTAATTATTCTCCTGGATATGTGACCCACATACGTATTAAAGAAATCTACTTATAAATTCTGATCACTTCATTTATTTTATACGTTCAATGGTTCTATTTTTGCCTTTGCAGATAACTTGGTATCAAGACTCGTTTCCCATTCAGCAATCCGATAGAAAATTAATGGATTTCCGCGGAGAGAAACATTCTTTGATTATAAAAAATGTTCAAGTCGGAGACTTCGGTAATTACAGGTGAGTTTTTGTTCGTAAAAATACTCTCAATGATGTACATCTATATTAAAGAAATTTTATTATATATATATATATATATATATATATATATATATATATGTATATATATATTATATTTGTATGTGTATAAATATACAAGCCTGAAAGTTTCTTCAAAGTTTTAACAAGAAACTTTATCTTTTTAAACTTTAGTTACAATGGGGTTCTACTGATATAGTGTTCAACCTGATATGTTTCTCATCTTGTATATTTTATGGTTAAAAATAATTCAGATAATATTCAGATTTATATGAATATTAATATAATTTTTGCAGTACTAACATGTATTAATAATTTTATCACAAGTACACTATTCTATGGATTTTGTTATTTGTAGTCATTGGCAATTTAGTGATAAAATCTTTTGTGATCGTGATCAGTTTCTAGAATTGCATTAATAATTAAAGTCTTTTATTTTTATTAAATGGCTCAAGAGTATGTATATATGTTAAGTATAGTTTTTATCAAATTAATTTAAATTAGTGCCTTATTAGGGCTTTTCGTGATCTCCTGTACAATTTTATTTGCATTTATTAATCATAATAATTTATTGTTACCTCATAAAAATTTAGTATAAAATATCTATGAATATTTATTAAATTATATGCTTTACAATCATTCTCGTTAAACATAAAAATTTTGAGGGTTTCAATCATGAATTCATATATATTTATATTGTGTATCAAGTTTTTCTTCCATCTATAAACAATATTATAGCAAAATAAAATGTGGATATAAAATCGATCACAAAATTCTTGTATTTTGGTAATAATAGTCAATTTTATTACTCAAAGCATCCATTAAATATATCTGCAATCTATTCTGTAAAGCTTTGTAACTAACGATGCAATTTATCTTGTTCGAAGAGCGAAGATAAAAGCTTCAACTTGAAAACGCCTAGAATGCACTTAGATAAATTTAAAACACATAGTAATAAAAATTATAAGGGTGGTGCTTAATATGGACATTTTCGAATTTCCTTGCTCCCAAGGGCTCAAATGGTTCCAAATTGATAAACAATTCTCTCAAAGTTTTAGCTGATTATTTGATTATCTATTTCCCTTTCAGTTGCATAGCCGACAATTCTCTAGGAAGAGCGAAAAAGTACATAGAATTATCCGGAAAACCTGGTCCGGCTAATTTTCTTTCTCCGGTTTATGGCCGCTCCAGAGACTCTTACAATTTAACATGGGCCGTACAAAGTTGGCCACCCCTGGAAGAAGTTCGACTTATGTACAGAAAATTGATGGTAAGTGATAATTATAATAATTATACATAATGGTAATACTTTGTCCATACCAATTTTTGGCCATAAATTTTATGAAAACAATTATTTAGAATACAGTATTTATTATAAATTTAATGTCATCCAAATATGTGCTATGTCCCGATTCATCTCACGTCTGAATATCACCTAAAAACCTATTATCTCCAAAAAATTAGTTTCGCCCTGAAAATCAATACCTACAAAACATATGATTTTTCCGTATAGTCCTTAATACATTAATACATCCCCTGTCTATTAATGTTTCATTACTTTTCGCGCATTATTCGGAATAAGCGATTTTCGGAGTTCATCCAATTATCTGGCGGTTTCATTAATAAAAGTACAAAGATGATAAAACCCTCCCAAAGGCAGATGATGGATATACGATATTTCTGTTCAAACTAATTCTGAGCTTTTCCTTTATTCCGGGGTAGAGGAATTGCAAATGTGGTAATGGTAAATGATATTTAGGGCCGATATGGGAAATATCGATCAATTGCTAAAATCTATCATGGGGTCCAGGATTTTAGACTTTCTGATACACTTCTGAAGTTGGTGATATAATTCGTGGATGCACATTTACTGCAAGGTCACACTCATTCTACTTGTTTATCTATGGTCACACTTATTTTGGTAAAATGTTAGTAAAATTGTAATATCTATTTTGGTCACCTATTTTATCTTACATGACAATATGGAGGTACAGTAAGCAGTTCAAAAATAATAGGCACTGAAGTGGTTTCACTTATAAATAAAATATTCCAAAAGTCGAACCAATGCCATTTTATTATTTGTGATATTTGGAGGTTAGTTTTAAACCATTGACTTGTGTGAAAATAGAATAGATGCACCGAAAACCAAATCTTCAACATCATACTATTCTTTTGCACAAAGTTATGTGACTAAGGGAGTCTGATTGCCACATAGCTACTCAACCGAAAATAGGCCCAGTGCTTATTTGAAAATATGATAAACGTGCCATGTATTAGGTTTAAAATTATCCAGAATGGCATGACAAACACTTAATATTCACCTAGATCCGTGATTTCCAGAAATGGTTCATGTAGACTCCCAAGAGTCCATAGCAACTTTCAAGGGGTTCATAGCAATTTCAGAGTCCACTTCAGTCGAACAAAATCTAGGAATCCTCAAATAATAAAAATGGAGGTCCATAGTATGGATCACAACTAACCATATTAAAATTTAATTCCTCTAGATTCGAGATAATTATTTTCCTGATTATTTTTCCCCTAGGCCGCAAGTTTGGCTTCCTGCTCACCAAGTTCTAATTTCTTATACCATTATACGAGTCCTACTACATCATATAAGGTTTGCGACGAGGCGATGAGAGATATATATGAAATATAAATATGTTAGCATTATTTACTTCCTGTACGTGATATAAATTGGGGAAATATACGTGAACTTTTATTTGTTTACTAAACCAGTAGTACC
>NW_020537853.1:0-19873 GCF_003426905.1 Ctenocephalides felis | reverse complement strand
GAATGAATGAAAATATCGACCCTGCACCAGGAAAGCATGCTTTTAAAGCTGATAATACGAGTGAGTGATTGTTTTCGTGAAATGCTGGAGGTGTAGCGTGGTTTTTTACTTGTTGCATATCACTTTTACGGTGCCACGGCATTAGTGGGGCAGCCGAGGATTTTAGAGGAAATAAAATATAAACACGGAATCATGCTGTACAATTACAAAAAAAAATTTGTTATTTGCATTAATACTAGTATCTGTGCTGTACCCGAGGGCAATTCCATGGTGGCTGAGCACCACATATCACTTGGATATTATTTGCATAATATATATTTTATATGTCTCAGTTTGACAGGAATATGAATAAGATAGAGAAAAATATTTATGCATACATTTTATTTTATTGACATGTGTGACGATTACTACTTGAATTTATTATTTGCCCGTTTTACAGCACATTCAAAGTGCAATTCTAATTTATTTTATCTAATTTTTTTTCAAAATATTTTTATTGTTTTAAATTTAATCCATTTGTCTGTCTGGCTTTATATATTTGTTCTAGTTATTATTTTAAAATTTTAATTTTACTTGTGTCTTGTTCATGTATTTAGGGACATTGCTTTTTCAACAATATTGCAGTGCACAGTTTCATTATAATATTATTTTATATTTTTTCCCCTTGCTTTTATGTTTGGTTGCTTTTTTATTCGAACAGGGATAAAAACTTGAGGGTCCTATAAGTCGTTGATAATATAATTTTACTACGTCGATGTCTGTAGATGACAATCCAAACAGGTTGTTCTATCTCGATGTGATTAATTTTATTATTACAATTTTTGTAGTACAGATGATTTTTTATGATGTTGCAATGTAGGATAAGCATTGTGATTTCAACATTGCTATCTATATTTCCAAGTGAAAATCGATGTCGCTACTGCTTGACATCAGGCTTTATTTAAACCTGACATAACATACTGACTTGGAAGGATCATATTGACGCAAAACTAAAAACTCTAAACTATACTCTATATAAACTCTAAACTCTAAACTATACTATAAATTCGAACAGCTGAACTATACTGACTTGTGGGGCGCAAGTCAACTTTTGATCATAAAAGATTAACTTACAAAGTTGTGGTAAAACATATATGGTCTTAGGGCAACCAACGTGGGGCTCCAAATCAACATTGCGTAAATGCAGCGTGCTTAGTCTAAAATTTAGAGACAGATCACCGATACTCCTTGGTTCCTCAGTAATAAGGCGACGTCTAAATATATATTTTATAGACAGCGTACTATTGTTAACTAGTGTTCAAATTTTTCTAAAACTGGAAGATTATCCAATATTTATAGTCGCTCAACTTCTTCAAATATTTTCAATAACTTCATCGCTATTATAAAAATAGAAGCAGCTCCACTTCAGCTCTAATTTCTCAGAGTGGAGTTATTTTCTGGTCTACAATTTTGGTGATGGTGATGGTGTTTGGTAATGGTCTAGCTAGCTAGTAGTAGCTGGAAAAAAACCTGTAAAAGTGAGAAGTGGTTCACTCTACGTTTTCTAGTCTGCAATTTTGGAGAAACTTTGTATGATGGTTCAGCAAGGTAGTAGTAGTTCGAACAAACCCCGTAAAAATGAGAATTGGTTCCTGCGTTTTTTGGTATGCAATTTTGGAGAAACTTTGTATGGTGGATTAGCTAGCTAGTAGCAGTTGGAACAAATCCTGTGAAAATGAGTAGTGGTTTACTCAACGTTTACTGTCTTCAATTTTGGAAAAACTTTATATGATAGTCTAGCTAGTTAGTGGTAGCTGGAACAAACCCTGTAAAAATGAGAAGTGGTTCATTCTTCATTTCCTGGTCTGCAATTTTGGAGAAACTTTGTATGATGGTCTAGCGAGCTAGTAGTAGCTAAATGATAAATTATTATCATCACTATTTAGTGTCTCCCTTTCCTCCATCAGCCATCCGTCTATGGCCTGTTTACTTGTTATCAAGCGTGTCATTATTCATCTCGGTGCTTTGCTCAGTGCAGTGTTTATCCGCCCGGAGGGTGTTGCGAATTATTTATTGCGGTGCGGACGTTGCCGCGATTAAATAAAATTTTAAAATATGCAAATTGTACAAGTTTTGTCATGGTTTTAACATGATTTCGCTGATAGCGCTTTCCTGACCGATTATTAAATGTCACACGTAAATTTTGTCATATTAATTCTATATTTATATTTTAACTTCATGTATAACGATGTACAAGATGATACATTTACAAGCATAACTAAATTAATATACATTTTGTGCAGAATGGTAAATTGTCGCAGCTGAAGGATGAATGATATAATAATGTAATAAAAGAGAAAAATTATCGGTTCAGCTTCAGTTAACACTGGAAAAAATAAATGATGCATAATATTTTTGTGAGATAAAATAGAAAATGCAGATTTGCAACATTTTTATGGTACAGGAATGTAGGTGTATGGCTGCCTTTTCATATAGAACTAGTTTTGTGGTTTTCTTATATTGCAAATTCATCTTTTGTATCTTAATGAATTTATTCTGCCATTTCTTTTGTGGACAATTATTTTTATCTGTTAACGAAGGCTAACACCAACTAGTCCCTGGTTCGATCTCAGCCACGGCCAAGTTTTTTTAAATCAGACATCTTTATTATAGTCAAATTTTCACTTGAGGTTATAGATCTCAAGTGAAAATATTCTTTTGCGGGTATAGCTACATATAAATCATTAACTGTTAACTAATATGAGTATAGTTATTTAGTCACAACTGAATTGGACTACTGGGTTGCCAATTAATCAATATTCTAGTATGACAGATTGTAATTAAAAGTGTAACTGAGAAAAAATCGTTAACGAAAACAATGAGCAGAAATGGTTAACCATTTGGTTGGATATAATAAATATCTATAATCTATAACATTTTGATTGAATATTAGTAAGTACAACAAAGAGAATCTACTAGGAGTATCATATAAAACAAACGCAAAAAGCCAAATAATACAAAAATAATACAAAAATAATAATATAAAAGTATCTAAATAAAATTAGTGGGTAATTTGTGCTTTAGTGGTGGATTGGCTATGTCGTTTGGATGGACGTCGTTTGGATGAAAGTCGTTCGGATGGAAGTCGTACGAATGGACGTCGTTTTAACGGACGTCGTTTATTTATATGTACGCCGTTTGCATGATGATGAGATACTTCAAATGAATAGACGTATAGCATATGAAACAAATAAAAGGCTAGGTATACAGGGTATGAGGCTAACAAATTAATTTTTATTGAATGTTAGAAATGTGCATGAAGTATCTGAATGGCCATTTAATCGTAACAAATAATACTGACATTTAATCGTTTGGGAGAGAGAATGAATATGAGAATTTATCAAGTTTAAGTAGAGATAATAGAGATACGAGCTTTGATACCTTTGAGTAGTCTTAAGAATTTATAATTATTTTGTTATTATTACGAAATGCTTTAATGCGATCTATTTACTCTCTTTCATACATATGGAATTTCTCTAATTGTTCAAAATACTTTAAGCATACAAAATTTTAATGAATTAACTTTCTAAAATTAATTTCGGTTCCGTATAGCAAATAAATAAGTCACCGTGAAAAATGATACATCAATATTTACATTAACTCCCATACGTTTTCTAAGAATAGTGTGTATATTTTTAATTCAATTTATTATGAAAGTATATTCTAAAAATTTTCTACAAAAATTTTAATTGATGATTTTTAATCTATTGGAAGTTGAATTGATAATAATTCAATTAATGTTAATGTCAGTTGTCTCAGGCGAAGTAATATAGCGATTGTTCCAAGTTCTTGCAACATATTCAAAGAACTGCATTGTTACAGAACATTTGTTATTTTCTTACAATTATATATCATTGTCGGACTTACTTGGACTTTTTCTACATTCCTCACCTATTATGTCATCGTATGTGAACTACTGGTTGCATAATGTTCAATTATAAGCGCTCCTAGGCTTTGATTTCTAAAAAGAAAAGTTTTTCACATACTCTGACCAACATGAGAAAACTCTTGAAGAATTGTTCTAAGGAAACACAAAAATGATAAAAAATAAAATGATAAAGTGATATATGAAAAGTGCTTCAGTTATACTATGGAACTCTTGACTAACTTATATTTTATTCTATGTAAACTAGATATCGCGTTGTATTAGAACGGTGCTATAAGAAACTTAGTATTTGTACAAATAACTGCGTTTGTACCGCGTTATATGGATATCAGTAAATTCAAAACATAGGATGAAGTATAAATTGTTCTTATTGAATGGAAGAGATTATATAACAGATATGATAAAAATCCACATGTTTGCCATAGCAAACTACCTCTTTCGTGAAATGGAGATGAAATAAGGGTCTTATACATATAAAATTGTTATAAGTTATTTTGTCATATAGTTAGCATTGTTAGCAACATCTTCATTACTCCGACAAAAAATAAGTACCGTCATGAGTTTTCGAGAGATTTTAAAATTAACAGTATGTCTGTTTCCCGAAATATAAACGGTACACGGTTCGTAAAAACACTCGAGATTTCGAATACGTGATATAAATATATAATTAAGATCCAGTTTGAAAAAAACACATTCTATACATGCGTTATAGATATTGCACAGCGAATTCTTTGACTTATGTAAACACGTGCAGATACGCGTTCGCAGTTCATACTTGTCTCTCGACTTATAAACAAATCGCCACAGGAGGAGCAAACTATTTGGAGCACTTTTACTGATAATCAGTGTTAATTGGGTATTAATTATCATCGAATAATTAAACGTTTATCTCAAGATTAGTATTTTATTTTGTTATTGCGAAACGTTGACAAATTTCGTATTCTGTAATACACTTTTGATAGATAAATATTACAGTTTATCTTACAATTAGTGTGAGATTGTTGTTTTGATTGAATTACAATTAGTTAATAGAAATATTTGTGTTTATGCAAGTTTATCTTTTGATAAGATAACACTAATCAAATTGGCTATTAAATGGATGCCACATTTCTAGCTATAAATAGCAATGAATTCAATAAATAACAAGGTTTATACGTTGCATATTTTGCACGTACACTTTGAAATGATGTATATTTATGATTGAAATAATTTTTATAATTTTCAAATTTATCCAATTATTGTGTTCTTTATATATCCAATAAAAGTTTAAAGTAGCCTAATGAATGAAAAATAAGGTCAAAAATGAAAGGTCAAAAAGCTGTATGTAGCAAAGTATGTATATTCTTGTAAAGTATTTAAATTTATACCTTTATATTAATTTCATTCGCGAATCAAAAAATACATTACATATTTGTTTTTAATCAATCATGAAATATTTTATATTCGTGACTCATGAAATTTTTTATTAATATTTACGTCTGGAAAATGATTTGTTATAATTACTACTGATTGACTGATTTGATTATTTTTGTTTGAATAATTTATTACGTAGTATGAAATTTGAGAAGCAAACTTTGGTATTTAAATTTGATCACGTTTCAAATTTTATATTTTTCAGAGTATAATGCTCAATTGGGGCTCCCAATTAGTTGTTAAATCTATAGGATTTCAGTCTTGATTTGAATCGGTTTTCTTTTGGAAGTATAGATTGCAATATGTATTACGTAAAATAGCTTTTACCCGATGTTGCTGTATCAAAAAAAAACATCATTATCATCATCATTATAGAAATTGTAATAATGAAAAAATCATAACATAGAGATTGGACAACTGTTTGGGTTACCATCTTTGAAAACCGACATAATTAATTAAGTTAAATCATCAAAACAGCTTATACGATTCAATTGCGTTTTGATCGATGTTCAACTAATATAAAAAAGTAATGATAATATATAACAGTTAATATTTTTTTGTTTTTTGTTTTTGGAACCATTTTATTTGTATATTATTTTCGAAAGTTTTCCTTATTTCTCTTGTTACATGATTCTCTTTTTATATGAATACATTACATATTTAAAAAAAAATAGTCCTCTTGAACAAATAAACAAAAATGAATTTTCAAAGATATTTTTTTGTATATTTCCACACTTTAGTTATGCCATCATTTTCTAGCTTAAACGATATTCAAAAAACTCGAATCAAAAAAGTTATATACAAAATAATAAGTGATTACAAATTCAGTTGTTTAATCAAAAACCAAAGAAACTTTTCACCCATGGCATTATGACTCTCTACCCGAAAAATAGCCAAACATTGCCGATAATAAAGGAGCATATTTAGTTTAAATAAATTTTCTTTCTTTTAAGAAAACCAGTTGGAATTGACTGAAAATATCACGAAGTATACCTTGACCCAATATAAGAACAGATTATGATTAACAAAAAATAGAGCAGAATGTGTGGTTCAGTACAGTATTTTTTGAGAAGAAATAATTCGTAATATCATGTCAATTGGTTAAAACGTTAAGCATCGCATTCAACTCAATTCAAAAAAGATATATTTTAATGTGTGTATATAATATATACAACATAATGATAAATTCGTACATAAGTCTGCCCTTGGGTATTATACTTTATCATTACATATTTTAGATCAGTATTTAGATCATTTATGTGTAATATAAAAAATATAGAACAGTTTTTATGACAAAAAAAAATAGTTATGATCATAACTATCGCATGCTTATTAAAACAATATATAAATTATGAAATAAATAAATGAATAGTTTCACTATTCATATACTGATGATTTCAAAGGCAATAATATTAAAAAAAAAACATAGAAATTTAAAGTTAAAATATTTTTAACATGTTGAACACCTTAATTGCTATATGAGTCATATGTATCTAACAGTAAGAAGTTTTACATGAGCCATGTCAGATATATATGTCTCTCATGAGTGATTTGGTAGAAGGAGAAAAAATGTTTCAATATAGGGGCCATATGAGTCATAGATGTGTGATATAAAAAATAGTGTTTTTCCAGGAATTTTGGAAAAAATGTGTTCTTTAATACATTAAGATTTCTTGATGCATTTTAAAATAATTTATTGAACTGAGTTACGGTCGGTTTTCTATTCCGAATGTTTTCAATAGTTGACCATCCCTGCCTTCTCCATGAGCCGATCATCAGAGTGCGGTTTGATTCGCGTGCTTTTTGCATGACGATCGTCCGTCCGTGCTTTGAGCCGAGCATAGTTTGACGTTCCCACTTCTGACTGACATATATTATTGCCGCCATATCGCAGTACGGACGATCGCTTAGATCGCACGCTTACGGCTTACGACTTACGGTTTAGTATCGTGTCTTATGCCTTCATCATAACTTATGGCTTAATTAGAGTCGATAATAAATACTTCTGTCATCGATAAGTGGTGATACAGACAATTTTTAATTTAAAATACATTACTGTAACGTGCCGCTAAATTTGGATATTTTTGAGTCAGGTGTAGTGATTGCTAAAGTTTGTGCGTCGTACAAGTGTTTTGATACATTTTTCGAAAATCTGTAAGTAATGTGTACTAATTTGTCAATAGTGGTTAAATAATAGTAGTGCTTCAAGTGTCATGGAAATAGTGTAATTATGAATTTTTAATGTTTTTCAGTGTTTTTCAAGTTTCAGTGAGGTGAAATATTTAAACGTCAAAAATAAATCTAGTGCTTAAAAAAGTTATAGTATAATTCAATTGAGAGATGTTACAAACTACATGTATATTTTATATATTATCCTATATACTATAGATTTTTTTGTTCGACGTTGAAACATATTCTTGAAATGTTTATTTGCAGCCTAATAGTCGAAATTAAATGCAACTAATGGTGCATGGTATCTTGGGTTAAAGCCAAATTGCTGGAACTTTCCGTACAGTAATTTATGAGATTTTTTGTAGAAGCGCATAAGCGCCGCGTCGCAGTCTAACTGTTAAACATTATAAGCTTTGGTACGGAACCCATAGAAATGTAAACAAAATTCGTGCTTATTATTAAAATCTCTAGAAAATATCTGATAATATGATGTGCATATGTCTAATGATCATTTTTGACCGAAAATTGTCATTTTTTGAACGTTTTTTATTGGATCTCTAAAACTGCTGGACCTTTCCACCAAAAACTAACCAGCACGTCTTCTTGTTAATGAGAATCGAATGTTTTTTTAATCATTCAAATCGGTTGATCCGTGCTCTCAAATTTGTTTACAAAATGTTGTATCCGCACATACATACGTTCACGCGCAAACACATACACACACATCAATTTTTCTAAGATATGCTAAAATGCTTCAAAAGCTATGATATGCAAAAATTTTCATTTTTTTGCGATTACTGATTTTTCACTCCGTTAATACAAATGAAATGTTTTTTGAATCATTCAAATCGGACGGTCCATACTATCAAAAACTGAAATGCAATTTATTGCACTTTTTGCCCCGTATCTTTGAAATGGCTGGACTTGCCTTTGACAAAAACTAATCAGCACGTCTCTCCATGAATACAAATCGAATGCTTTTTGAATAATTCTAATCGATTGATCTGTGCTCCCGAAAACCTGGACAAAATATTGTATCCGCACATACACACGCACACACACACATACGTACACACGGGCACACACACAGATCCCTTTTTTCTAACTAAGATATACTAAAGTAAGATATAGTAAAATGCTCAGAAACCCCTCAAACTTTTACGATTATTATAACTTACCCTAACGGAAGTTAATATATAATTAACTATTTATTATGTACGTTTCGACACTGTATGTGTGCCATCATTCAGCACACTAATAAATTCAAACCAGGAAAGAAACGTACAAATTCAAAGACATTTTTATAAAAACAATACCAATAAAATGAATAATCAACTAAAAATAATAAAATTATGTAGTCAGTCACATGATTACTAAATTGTAAATAAAATAATTTACAATTTGGTAATGAGGTGACTAACTACATACGTAATTCTATTATTTAACTTGTAGTTTATTATTTTATATTATTGTTTTTTCATAATATAATATCTCTAAATTTGTGTTTTTTCTGGCTTCAATTGTTAACATGCAGAATGATACAGAATCGAAACGTACATAATAAATAGTTAATTATTTATTGCTCAATATTTCGACTATTTGGCTGCAAATAAATATTTCAAGAATAATCTATATGTTTTACTAGATTCTGTACTTCTGTATCAGAAGTCAGGTAAAGTAAAAAAGTCTTGTTTTTAGTTTATTCTTATTTTTATATCCGTATTTATGTTTTGGAGTTCTAATTTTATCGAACCATTCACTTATTTAAGTTTTTTGGTATATAAATTATTACAAAATAACTCATAAATTGTATCCAGAACTATTACATTGCAATAGTTATGTAATTTTTTCCCAATGAGCCCTTAAATTTTATTAATTAGTGCCACTAATTAAGCCTAATTACTCATTTACCTTGTGATATCTATATCTATTTCCCAGCCATTCACATACGTTTTTTATTCTTGTCTGCCATGAGTCGGTCATAACCTATAAAATATGCGTTTATTTACATAATCATTGTATAAGATATTCAAAAAATCTGCATGACTTTTGTTTTTATTAGCGGTTCATTTCGACACTGTAATCTAAATATATCTATGACCATATTGTGCCATAAGGCGTTACTCAGTTTCCTAATACAAGTCTAACCTTATGAGATGAAAAATCGTGGGTGTTTTTGGAATTCAAATTTAAAATATGGAAAAAATTCATATTGTGTAAAAAACGTCTGAAGATGATTCAGTGTTTCGTAACGCTGCTTAATTATGTAAGTTTTTTTTAGTTTAAATTAAATGCCGATTAGTAATTGGTTGCTAATTTTTGTTTGTTGTTGAAGACTGCACATCTTCGAATCAAGACTGCAATCGACCTTGCCTATCGTTTTCATATTTTCAAGGACTTTCGAGAATTTAACTAACGCGTATAAGTAATTAATTATATTATTCTATTGTTAGGTGCTTTTTAGCATTCGTGTCACGGTCTATTATTTTGTTTTGCAATTTAGTTTACTAAAATTGGTTTTGTGGGATATAAAGTCTTAATAAAAAATTTTATTACTAAATTGTAATTGTTAACGATTAAAATATTTTTCAATAAAATCATGATTTCGATTCAGATCAGTTATATTTTGGTCAATTGCGGTAAATTTAATGACTAGAAAATTAATTTAAACAAATTAATTGGAACCACCAACTTGCTGTTGCATATGGATACTATATTATGGAGTCTATAAGCAACTCGATTTTTTCCTCCCTGTTTTACCATTTAATTTATTTAAAGCACCAATACTCTACTATATAATTAATCATCCCGTAGGGTAAGTTATAGTAATCGCAAAAAAATCAAGAATGAACTTATTTGCTTATCTTGACGTTTCAAAGGTTTCTGAACATTTTGGCATACCTTAGAAAAAAATGGTTGTATGCGTGTGTGTATGTATATATGTGCGGATACAATTTTTCGTCCACGATTTCGAAAGCACGGATCAACGGATTTGAATGATTCATAATGCATTTGTTTCCTATTGATGGTGAGACGCGCTGATTAGTTTCTGGCGTAGACAGATCCATGCGTTTTGAAGATATAAAAAGCAAAGAGTATAATTTTTTTTTGA
The DNA here is from genome assembly GCF_003426905.1 of Ctenocephalides felis. NCBI lineage: Eukaryota > Metazoa > Arthropoda > Insecta > Siphonaptera > Pulicidae > Ctenocephalides > Ctenocephalides felis. Next base: position 9,251 of record NW_020537853.1, on the reverse strand, counting down.
AGTTGCAGTTTTTGAAAGAATTGAGCATCCGATTCGTATGATTCAAACATTTTACTTGAATTGACGGAATGAAAACCTGATTATGTACATTTTTGCGAAGGCATGTCTAGTGGTTTTGAAGTTGCAGGAAAAAAGTTAAAAAAAATATATTTGGTGATCTGAAATGATTAATACAATATTGATACAAAGATGTTAGTGGATAGGTAGACAGGAAGACAGGTGAACAGGTAGACAGGTAGACCGGTAGACAAGCAGATAAATAGGAAGATAAACAGGTTAATAGGTTAACAGGTTACATGTAGACAGATAGAAAGGTAGAACAGTGGACAATTAGGCAGGTCGACTGGCAGTAGAAGAGATAAGTAACTAGAAAAGCAAGTAGACAAAAAAAAACTGGTGGACAGGTAGGCAGTTACAAAAGCACACACTAAGACATGTAGACACTTACAAAGGTATGTAGACACTTATACATGTAGATACTTGGACAAGTAGTCACTTGGAAAAGTAGTCAGTCACTTGGGCAAGTAGTCACTTAAATAGGTAGATCGTTAGACAGGTAGATCATAAACAAATCAAATATTCATTGATTAAATCGATTATTTACACATATCGAGAAGTTCATGCAATTTGCCTATGGGAAAAATGCTACTTACATCTGGCAATTATATTTTTTGCATATTTTAGATTTTTTCTTTATTTTAGGTAGTAATCATGAGTTCTATTACATTGTTATACCAGTTTTAATGTAAATAATCATATAAAGATATTAATTTAATATATTATCTATATATGTTAAGAGACTAATCCTAAGAAATAAACCGTTTTATTAAAAGTTTTCCCGTCTCCATTTTTTCTACGATTTGTATCAACTACAGTTATAACATATATAGATAGCGAAAATATATTAGTCATACTTTTAAATCTTATTTTTATGCTAATTATAACACATCTGCGCAGAAAATAGAGTCTTATATACATCATTTTAAAGAATACAGATTCTGATTATTTTACAAATTTAGAACAATGAGAAACTTGCATATGTATATTTATTCTTGGTTCAGATTAAACAAACAAATGATTGATTTATGCAATTTGAAAATTAGATTTTTAAATGCTTTGATGCAAAATTTTATGATGACTATAAATAATAATATAGATATAGAGTGATGATGTAGAAATATTAAATGATACAATATACAATAAGATACAATAAAGTACAATGCAATAATATGCTATTGGCACAGATTGGACCGAGATTTTTTTTATTCCTTCGGAAGTAAATTCAAAGAAATATTTACTTCATAATATATGCAAAACAAATTATTATATTATTATTGATGTGTCATAAAACTTCATAATCATCGTAATTAATGTCAAGAACAATTTTCGTTCCTCATGTGACATTGTCGCGAGTGTATCATAATACTAGAGTCAATAGAATTTTAGAGTTTATTTGCACCGAGCAAATACAATTGGAGTTATTACGTACCATAATCAACGTGACATAGTTTTATAAATATAATAAAAGAAATATTTTTTATATATTTACGTCATAGTTGAATGTATAGTCGAGATAATATTATTGACGTCTATTTATTGTATGCGAGAGGATTTTTTTACCAAGATGGACATCTTTTACTACTATTACTATTTGATATGAAGAAAGGAGCGTAACGTAGCCTTGCCATAACAACGCTCTGTTACAGTATATTTTACCGGAGAATTGGCTCCTATGTCTCCAAACTAGTGATTGAAATGTTAATATTTCGGCATATTGATGCCAAGGTCCGTTCACACATTAATAAACCCTCTGCTACGTCATATTTAATTCAAATATGCGTTCGCCAGTGTTGAATTGTCAATTAACATCCCACTGAAGCAGTTCGGTTAGATATACATACATTTATTCATTCGGTATGCGTAAGGTCACATACGAGTATATGCATCGGTTGTGTAACATCCATCGCCTTAGATGGAAACACGAAGAAGATTTTCATAAATAATTCAATTCATAGTATTATAATATGAGATAGTAGTTTAATAGTTTTGTTGTGCTAGGAATTATTTGAATGATTCAGAAATAAGGAGGTGGATTACAAGACAAGGTCATTTAATATATGCATATTATTCTTCAAATTGTATTTGGTTTCATAACCATCTTGGACAGAATGATGTCAAGCGGTAGTCACATCGAATTTCGTTGAATATGTAGATAGAAGTATGCCTCCAAGTAAAAATAGCTATTTCTCAACGTAGCTGCATCAAATTCAAAAAAATCAATATTAAAAAAATTTATGCCTATTGCCTAAAGAGACATGATATATATGCCTATAAACCAAAGGCAAGATGTATATTGACAAGAGCTCGAAATAATATATATCGATAACGCCTTGCTTATGAATAAAAAATAAATATAATTACAATGGGCCATAGGACTCTTAGCAAAATTCTGCTTTCTGTTCAAATGAAAAAGTATGTTCACTTACATGTTTTTAAGTCCTGAAATAAAAATAATCTTCTCTAAATTTTATTAACTATTCTTTTGTAATAATAATTGTGTTGAGTGTGGGTCGAAAACTTGCATTTTAAAGTTTGGATATAAATTATTACTAGATTTCAAAACGTACCTGTATTTTTTTATTTTGGTATACAATTCAATTACTCTCATAAAGATGTAAACATAGAGGTTATTCTGGAAGAGAAACATTTTTTTTAATAAATTTCGGTCTATTCTCTGTAAATATTGTAGAATTATCTAGAATTTTTTTATTATTTCAGTCATGTTCTTACAAATTTTTCTGGTGAAATCTGTTTTATAAATCCACTCACTTGTGAAATTTCACGAAACTTCTTATTTCGAACAGGATAACTTAAATTAGCTCCAGTTTGCTGTAAGTTATGAACTTACACATGTATACCTACTGGAAATTTTGTTGAGAAAAATATTTTCCATTTAGTAATTTTACACTTGTCTTGAAATGGACAATAAGTCAAACTGTAGAATTAAAAAATGACTTTGAAAATACAAAATCTTTTCACCATTTAACATGATTTTTTTCTTCAATCTTGTTTTGGCAGTGTTGTAGCATCTCTGGCAAATTGGTTTGGATGATCCTCGAGACGGCTTTTATAATTGTCTGAATGTGTTTGTGTTTCTTCGTTTATGTTGACGTCTTTATGTAATAACCAATTCGGTATATACTTTGGAGCCTCAAAATTATTTTAGTAATTTATTTTGGCAACCTTCAATTTTTATCACGTTTGATTGAAAGCTGATTCCCATAGTTGTATACCGTATGTCCAAATCGGCTTAGTAATAGCTTTGTACAAGTAAATTTTGTGCAGAGTTATAAATTGTTAAAAATATAAAATGTTAAGTTGATCAATTATAAAACAGTGATAACAGTGGTTAGTGAGAGATATTGGCTATTAGATTGCAATTTAAGGTTAAATTTACTATACTACAAAGAATCATAATGAGGTAATGCGATTTGATTAGGTATATATTTTATTGATTGATCAAAATTTTGTAAATCACTTCTGGCACTGGTGCACTGTCAATATACATCGTTTTGTTCTGGTTTCTCATTTTTCCAAAGTAGTATGATGAAAGTATTGTTTGTTGCTACTTCTATTCAAAAGATCAGCCTGATCAGGTGGACTGTTGCCTTGCTAAATTAGCTCTCTCTGGTTTACAATGATTGACATAAGACGCCCGATGTGTGGTGAAATCGTTAGCAAAAGTACTCCTCAATCTCCCGCCGTGAAAATGGAAATGACTTTCCGTACGTGTCACTTTTCCTCTTTGTCTTAATGACTCGATATCCTATCGTATATCTTTGGCATCACATAGCAATTTGCGTATGCCACTCGCACATGTGTTTCTGCGCCCGGAAGACATGCTGCGCTTCCTGTTGAGATGTCGCCAATTCCATCAGCCAATTAAATGGCAGTCATTTTGATTTAATTAGAAAGTTGGTGATGCGACGGAGCTGTTCAACCATATAGTTTAGATGGAAACTGGCAGGAGACGAATTATCAATTTGCCTAAGCTAGGGTTTTGGTTATTTTATAGTCATACCACAAATTACTTTAAGGAGAAATCCACGAATAGTATCTAATTTTAGGCATCGTGATGGATTTATCTTACTCCAATTGGTAATGATATGAAAAATCTTTTATTAGAATTTCTATAAGATACTTCAAAATTGATGCTCTTTGAACACCAGTCCGAAAAAGTTACTAGTTTCAAATCAAAATGCTTCTGTAAAGTTTTTTTCTCATAGTACATCGTCCACCATACAAATCTGTAATGATAATACAAATTTAGACTAATTTTATAATATCAAAAAAAAAAATTGAAGTGAAGGAGTGACCCATATCAAACTGTAAATATTTAGATTTATATTCAACAAAATCTATATAGAAAATTAACTTGAAAACTGAAAATTTTAATATTGTACATGGCCAGATATTTTATTATTTTAAAAATCAATCTAGACTTTAATTCGGGCTACTCCGTGGTCTACTCGTTAGAGCTGTGAACTTTGAATCAGAAGTTCCAGGTTTGATACCTGCCTTGGACTGTCTGATGTCAAGAAGTAGTTATATTGATTTTCACTTTGGAATGGAAAATAATTCTCTTTGGCATTGTAATTTTATGAGACATTGTAAAACGAAAATTTATCATTATAGAGATAGGACAACCGTTTGGGTTGCCGTCTATAAGAAGCCACCTCGTTTAAGAAGTGACCAAAGCAGCTCATAATAAACTCATTAAGTTTTGATTTTTGCCAAAAATATATATGCATATAAAATATTAATCACTTACCAATTTTTGTTATGAGCATAAAATTTACTGTTTGTAACCCCAATTCGGTAATTCGTACGTTTTTTCAATTTTACGTACTCCTTCAAATTGTCATATTACAGCTGTAATTATCTTTTACATATACTTTCGACTGATTGTTCTTTAAACGGTTTTGGAATTTATGAAAGTTTTATGAAATCATCTCCTTGTACAATCATACCATTCAGTTTTATTGATGTACTTCTTTCTTGTATTTTTAATACGCTTTCTTTTAACTACAGTTATATTTTCTGAGACATTTATTGCTTTATTTTAATTAAGATCATGTTTTTTACTATCTGTTCATGTAATTAATAAAAGTAATTCAGTGCATTGTAATGTTTCAGTTTGTGTATGTCATACACTAATTATTTAGTAATGGAAATCAATATTTTAGCAATATTCTTTGCCTTTCTTATATATTTTAATTATATATTTTATTATGTACTTTAACATTCTAGTAATTGAGTCAAATATTGTAGTTTATTTTACACACATAATAGCTCTTATTAATTATTAACTTATACATTTTGGAATTTATTTTTATATTATGCTAAACATTGCTATTAATCATTACGTTTGTTATATATTTTTCTGATAATTAGCTTGAAATTGCTCCTATATTTTTTATAATGCGCAATTATAAAACACATGTAGCTCTAAAATTTTATCACAAACCAAGAGTAAGAGTTGGACACCCCTGGAATTTTATTTTAATTCTGAATCAATTTCTATTTTTTGTTTTTTTATGTTACACTTATGGCTCTAAATTTTCACACTCATATCACAAACCAAGAAGTAAGGATTGGTCACCCCTGATTTATTTTTCACATTTTATAATGCTCAAATAAAAACACATATAGCCTTAAATTTTCACCCTCTTACCATAAACCTGTTTCGTAATTATATAGTTTTTGGTCCCTCTTTCAGTTAGTGAACGTTTTACATTAAATTTTAATTTCGATTTTAGGAGCTTATGAAATAGCTTAAGTTTTACATGAAATACGAGTAAATTTTATTAAAGGTTGTCTACATCTTTTTGTAAATATTTTCGATCAATTTCATTAATTTTATAAAATTTGCAAATTCGAGGAATTAGCTGCTTCAAGTTGCATCGAATATCTCAATTTATTACAGTTATTAGTAATTATTTTTATATATTGTTATTAATTTACTTGAAATATTTGCACTTATTTAATAGTGGATTAGTTTTATTGGTTTTAGTATTTTGGTTTCCTCTGTTTTTTTTTTTTGAAATTCTCAAAATAATGTTATTAAAAAATTCTCGAAAATTTACATTGCTTGGTACCACCAATAGTTACACATCTTCAAGTATGTCAGTTTGACTAAAAATTTATGAAATCTTGTGTTCAATCTTCTATTTAATTCTTGTTTTTAATTTAGACTAATCAGAAATATTTTTTCAATAATTTGCTTTTCATTTTCTTTGTATTTTCATTTAGACCAATCAGAAATATTTTCTAAATATAAACAAATAGTATTCACACCTTTAAAATTTGTGGAAGAGCACTTGTGTGTGCATGTGCGATTTCTGTGTCTATGTTCAATTTTCTCCCACAAATTTGAATTCTGCATAGATAGTATAATACTCCTTATTCGTCCATGCTAAAGTATGTTATTTCCGAGCCCAATTCAAGCTTATCTATTATAAATGTTGACGTCTCGTTTAATTACACACGTCAGTAAATTCAAGTAAAGCTGACTGGTTTGTGGAAGTACAACTATAGACCTGTCCATTGTGCAGGAAGGAAGCAGCAAGGGAGCAGGAATCGAATTCAATAGCATTCACTTGCGGAGACGAATGAAAACAGCATAAGATGCCAATTATTTCGCTTCTTACTCCAAGAGGTGGAAAGATATCTGGGTTTGGGCGATGAATTGGAGGAAAAGACGATTTTCATTCTTCCCGGCTCAATGTTTGATTTTAATAATTTATCGATGGTAGTAGGTTATTTCGGCTGTGGAGAATATGGTAATAAAGTATTTGTATCCGCTCTGAGAAAGGTTTAGGACTAATGATTAATTTTGATCAATGTTTTTCTACATTTGTATGGTATCTTCTATCTCATGTGTCGAACATCAATAGATGTAGGAAAAATGAATTTTAAATTTCTTAAGTTTTGTTAACTTCTCGTAGGGTAAGATATAGTAATCGCAAAAAATCGAGAATGAAAATTTCTATATATCTTTACGTTTCTATATATCTTAAAAAAAATTGATGTACGTGTGTGTGTGCGTATGTGTGTTTATGTGTGCGGATACAAATTTTTGTCGACGATTTCGAGAACACGGTTCAACCGATTTCAATTATTCAAAAAACATTCGATTCCTATTTATAAGGAGAAGTGCTGATTTGTTTTTGGCAAAGGTAGGTCTAGCCGTTTTGAAGATATGGGGAAAAAAGTACCAACAACGGTAACTCAGTTTTTAAGAGAACGGAACATCCGACTTTAATAATTCAAAAAACATTTTACTTGTATTGACTAACTGATTAAATTTTTGGGAAGGTAACTTGTAAGATGAAGAACTGATTAAATTTTTGGGAAGGCTTCTCGCAGTTTCGAAGATCTAGAAAAAAAAGTAAAAAAATGCCACTTGACGGTCAAAATTATCATTAGACGAGGGCCTTAAGGCGTGTTCCCATACACCACTAGTTCTCAATGCCCTTAACCAACATAAAATTTACTTCAGTTTGAAGACTTGCTGTCCAAATAATCTATCATTATCAACAATGCCCAAGTCACTCAGCTATAAAATATAATTAAATTCTATAAAATCGTTTCACTTTATACGTAATTCTTATGCGCACAATTAATTGTAAATTTATTACTATAATTGTGGTGGTGAAACTGATGCAAAGTAATATCCAGAACCGATACCATCAATTAGGTGTTAAGAACACATAAATTTCAAATATTGTAACTTTACAATAATTTCTTAGAAAACTAATTAACCTTTAAAGTCGCGATGTGGCGGTAACTTCAACATCATATTTTCTGTTTTCTCATGAGAAATTATGTTAAAACTAATCTCTAAATGCATTGAACGAGTCAATTAATAACACATACACCATCAGTCCATCTAGATCTATTCCCTGACTGGGTCAAAAATTCTAGGCCGTGTTAAAGCAGTATATACATACAATTCATATAATTTTCTTCAGAAAATACACACAATACGAGAGAATATCAAACTTTCCCGCGTTCGTTAACAAGATATAGAACTAATTAAGAGGCAAAGACTGCCGCCGCGAAGAATTGCATGGTTTGATATGCAGATTTGTCTAACGTAGTTATTATCTCTTACACATAAGATAGTGTCTTGGCAAAATGGAACAAATAATACAATCTGGGTGCTTGTAACTATGTAACAAGAGTTATCTGGGAATAGTATTCTTTAGTATGCATCAGATGAAATGATTTAAAAGATATTCGTGCTGCATGCACAAATACTACAAATCTTGAGGAGAATTAGGAATGTCTTTAAGAAGTGTCAATTAAATATGCTGAAATATATGCCAATAAAATATTTTTGGTGCCCATGTCTATTTAACATGTTCGCAAATTTTACACCAAGGCAACGCCATGTTACGCTCCCTTCTTCATATAATAACTTTGTAGTAAGCACCGTCAAAATGCTATTCATTTGCAGTGCAATCAGGCGGTTTACACATAAAACCTAAGTTCACGTACGTGTTCTCATGACACATCACGAAGATGCAGTTAGGTTGGATTTTATATCTAAACCGCCTGAATGCACAGCAAATACATAGCATTTTTACAGTTTTTACTACCAATTCATACGAAGATGGTACCGTATCATAGCGTTGCTATAACCTTTCCATTTTTTTGATTTTTTTATAATGTTAATTTATGTATTATGAATAAGGGTACGTAAACTAAGTTATTTTATTGGAACATAGGATTTAGCTAATAAATGTAATATATTATGCCTTTGGTTTAACCAGATAACTGTGATTGACGAATTTGCTCATCATGGAGAATGGCAGAATTTTGTGCTTTGAGAAGTACACTTGCCTTACGTTTAAAACTTTGATCATTGGCTATTTATTTTGCAGTTTTGAAAATAAAAAAATCTCAAATATCATGATGTTTCAAATATTTGAATACAAGTTGAGCGTTTATTTTGCCTTGGCAGTTGTGAAATATTATTTAGACTTGAAATAGTAAAGTAGTCTTTATAATTTTACATATTATATTTTGCAAATATGCATTATCCATAGTCAAATAATTTGCCAAGTGAAGTTTAATTGTTGTGCTACATAAATTGCCAATTGGAATATTTAATCATATCTAAAATATACCATGGCATACCAACATCCCTTACATATGTGTGGTGCTTTTAATTAGGTTCTCAAAAA
>NW_020537852.1:0-22117 GCF_003426905.1 Ctenocephalides felis | reverse complement strand
TTTATTTTGTTAAAAATATCAGCACGGCGAGATCTCAGCATGTTAAATAATAAACAATATGAATTTCAGAAAAACACTAAGTATTTGAGATTATTTTTATTTACTTCTTATAAAATCTACAAAATTATAAACATAAAATGATCTAAAAACATTGTAGCTGATGTTCAATATTGCCACTTCTTAACTACTATATTTTATGATTTTATCTCGTCACTGAATCAATTTTTATAAGTTGATCTCGTGACTATTCAGTCATAAACAATTTTCTAAAATGTATTATCACATTTGCTTGTTTGCTTAGATAAATTTATCTAGCAAAAATAAATGCATGGCAATAAGAATAGATCTAAAAATAATAATAATGACCTAATGATACTACATGAAGTCAAAAAAGTAGATTCAGTTGATAAATGATTAGTACACTGTAGACGACTGTAGCTTGTCATTTTAGCTCACAAGTTTTATAAATATTAAGCTCATATTCAAAATACTAAATTTATGAATGTAAAACAGATTTTTATTGTAATGATTATATATATTGCTTTATTGGTAACACTATCAAAATAGTAGTTTATAACTTTTTTTCTATTTGCGGAAAATATTTAATATAAATATTCTCATATGCGGATCATGAAACATTTTTCCTAAAGGAATAATCTATTTTCTATAAATTAAATATATAATACTCTGGATATAAATATAATTTGAGTCTTGGACAATGTTCTCAATGACTTTGGCTTTTCTTGTTTCAAACAACAGTAAGTGAAAATATAGCTAAGATAATTCTCTAGATGTCTTTAATAATTAATCACAAGTTTTAATCCTGTATAGCCCCCCATCATATGTCATTCAAGAACAAATAGTTTTCTATACATCTAGGAAATCCTAACTGCCTAATCTTGTGCAAATTTTGGCCGTTTGGACCTAGCATTTGTCGTATTTTAATTCTGCACAATGCAGCCAAAGAAAGGGACGTGTAGATGTGAAAAGCAACCAATCAGATGGATTCTCTGAGTGCTCCCAAGCTTGCGGATATTCAATCTTTTGGGTTGTTGAAGGTCTTAGCGTTCTTAAGGTAAATCCAGAATAAACTAAAATGTTAAATGATATTACATTTAAAAGTTACTTCTAAATTATTACTTCAGGTACTAAATAATGGAATACCAATATGTGTAATTTCTTACCTAGTAATTTAACTATACGCAAATTTCCTCTCTTTTGAGCGAGAGTTAAATTATCCACAATACACATTTGCAAATCACACACTTCAACATCAGCGCCTTCTTTTATTAGTACCTGAATTTTTTTTTTTATTAATTATTATTATAAAGAAATTTACTATTTATTCTAATCTTGAATTCTATCCAGTTACCTCAGCTATATCATCATAGTCACTCAGCAAAGCTCGATACAGTGCAGTTTCGCCACCACATAATGTCTGTGCATTTAAGTTTGCACCATAATTTCTGAGTGTACATAAAATTCTGTGAAATACTTCTACAGCAGTGCAGCATCCCTCAACAGCCTCATGCAGTGCTGTGCTACCAGTTATACCGTGCCTACATGTTGCCGATGCTCCTAGTTAAGATTTTAAAGATTCAGTTAATGCGTTACTGCATAGAGTACATCTTCAGTCATGTTTTAAAATCAAAGGACGAGGAAAAAGTAGAGCTCTCATGGTGGAAATATAAGATGACTACCAATAAATCAATCAATGGGAAAGGATTTGAAGAATGGAAGGATTGAAGATTAGGTAGATAGATACAAAAATTTATATGTACCTGAAGTTGGGTATTTGCGAAAAATTATATTGTTGAGGTTACACAGTATTGTTTAATGATTTTCTTTAACTTCCTGAAGGAAAGAAGCTCGAATAAGGAACTGTATTTACAAGTACCGGAAAGTTCACGCAATTTTTGCTTTAATGCAAAATGCTACTTACAACTAGTTAATTAATAGTTTGTTTATGTAACCTTTTGAGCGCATTAGACTTTACTAGAGGCATGGAAAAGAACTTGTAAAAACAATTAATATTTACCATTTTGGAGAAGTAATTCTACAAAATCCAGTTGTGCTGTTCTTGCCGCTATTAATAATGGCGTATCTCCAGTATCATCTCGTAAATTAGATACACTTCCATGTTGCAAAAGCATTTTAGCAATTGATACACAACGATTGTGTGCGCAATAATGTAATAATCTATGGGATTGTGTTACTCTGGCTCCATTGGATAGCAATTTTGAAACGATATTGGCATTTTGTTGCCATACAGCTTCACATAATGGTGTGTAACCTAAAATATAATAATTATCAATACAGGTGTAGTGTTGTAAAAAAAGACTAAGCTTCTGTTGAGCAATATTGTCTACTATATTAAGTTGTAAAATGTTTCCAACAAGTATAACTGAAAACAATTAAAAAGCTTGCAGGTTAACACTGTATAATACTCACCATGTATTTCTTCAGCATTAACTCGTGCACCTCTATTTATAAGTATCTCAACAACGTTTTCATGGCCTCGGTTTACAGCCAGTAACAAGGGTGTTCTGTCAGAACTATCCAGTGCATCGACGGATGCACCAAATCTCAACAAAATTTCACACTGTAATATAAGTAGAATTTTTAGCTTGCTGATGTCTTTTGAAAATAACTGAAAGTAAATATATCCAAAAATATCTACCGCATTTTTGAAACCTCGACTAGCAGCAATATGAAGAGCAGTATTTTTATCAATTGATTTTTTATTAGGCAATGCACCAGCTTCAAGCAATGTTAGCATTGCTTTAGTATGATTATTAGAAGTAGCTATATGAAGAGGGGTATTCACATCTACTTCTATTGGATCTACATTAATACCTTAAACGAAAATGAACATATTCTAAAGTTACTATAATGTTGTTCACCTATCTATATAAATAATATTTAACTATTTACCTGCGCGCACTAATAATTTAATTACATCTGAGTGGCCCTGCTCAGCAGCATAGTGCATTGGACTCTTTCGAAAAGCGTCAAGTGAATCAGGTTTATATTCTGGGCCACCGGTTTCTATTAAAGTTGCAGTCCTTTCCAATATACATGCATACCACCTAATTATTTTTTTTAAAGAATTATTTTCATAAAGCTACCAAAAGTTAAGAATAACTCTTTCATGAAGTCTATAGATACTGATGTTTAAAACTATTACCAAGCAAAATATTTCTTAACTCCACACATTACATTTAAATTACCGATACAGTGATGCCCATTCATCTTCTGTTTTATTTGAGGCTGCTTCGCCTAGTGAATTATTTTGTAATTCTTCATCCCATGCCATAGCTTCCATTCCTTCCGGGGTAACATTTGCAGAATTGTCATTGTTATCATGTACCATTATATAATATCCTTGGTTAACGTTTGGATGATGCTGAAAAAATATTATTTCTCATTTATTCTTCATATGTGATAAAGAAATATACATGAAATTATCAATATTTTAGTGTTTTATGAATAAATCACAGTACGACATGCACTATATAAATAGTGGAAGGGTTAAATTCATATTGTTCTTATTAACGATTTTGGATAATTCTGGAGAAAACGCTGAAGAATAAATATCATAACCAATTTTCAGATATAAACTGGCATAACATAGCCCGAGACAAGGACCAAGAACAAACCATATTGTGCCGACTTCAAAACCACAAAAACTATATATTGCATGGTCCCATGAATAGAGCAGCAATGGTGGTCAATAAACAGTGCTCGCAACTAAACTTTTTTTAATTCCTCACATAATTTTATTTTATTTATCAATGTTGTCAAAAAGAATAATACTTATTAGAATTTGTTAGCATTACTAGTATGTTTGAGTCTGCATATAGGTGCATGTGCAGGTGTATTTATGTACATATGTAAGCGTGTTTGTATAAATAATATAGGATTGCATTATTATGTTATATTACTATATAATTAACTATATATAACTGATTTGCATGTATTGAATAAAATTGAATTACCCTACGGGAAGTTAACAATAGAGTAAATTGGAGAGTAAACAATTTCAGTTAATCGTTGAATTAAATTTATTTAAGTATATAAATTTCTAGATATTTTTTCCTGAAAAGCAAGAAGTTAACTAAATATGAATGCACAATTATTATTCACAGTCACAACTGCTCTGCAAGATTGGGTTTCTCTATTGTTCAGAAATAAAAGGTACCCAACCAATTTGAAGATATTTTAATTAAATGAATGAATGAATTAATACTCTATTCAAAATAAAGAGCTTGTAGTCTTAACAATCTGGACTTTTAATTAAAGTTAAAATCTATACAGATATTTATTTTATCATAATTAGCAGAAAAATCATTTAACAGTTGAAGCAGAAATAAGAGCACACTAATGGAAAATCTGGATAGCTTTTCATTTCAAATAGTTTTACAAGCAAATCTCAATTTGTGGTAAAAATAGAACCTGCACAATCCTGAAAAGGACTTTATTATTACTAAAGTAGCACTGTAAATAAAATTCTGAATGATTTAAGTTCTAGTTTATTAAGACTAATGCATTTCTTATCCCACTTGAACATTTTTAAATCTTCAATAACTAACTTCAAATTCCTGAAACTGTCAGATTGCTCTAAACTGTATTTGCCAGAAAGAAACAATAATTTACATTACATTAAAAATTTCAAATGTGTGGACTATACATGTACATAAATATTCAATTAAGTCAGGACACTGAGGTAAGTAAATTTTGCATGGACTTTTGATAAATATGTATATTTTCATTAAGTACATCATAATGACTTACTTTTTTAGATTTCAAATTCCTTCTGTAAGTGGCTTTTCTCTCATTAGGTATTTTGCACCAGTCCAATAGAATTTCTATTAGGATTACATCTCCTTGCTGTGCAGCGGTCCCAAGTGCAGTCCGTCCAGAAGAACATATTCGGCAAGGATCTGCACCTATAATTTCAAAGTATTTATCAATATTTACAATAATACTATAATAATATTTTAAATAGAAATCTTACCTCTATCTAGTAAGATAGGTATCTCCGTAAAACTATTAGTTAGAACTGCGTCCATCAGTTCCTCATCCAAATTATCACTCATTTTAAAATATTGAATAAAATTGAACAATGCACTTACATATTTAATGTTAATTTATTTTAAAACAATATTTAATTTAAACATTGCAAGAGGTATTGTGATTGGTGTACGTTTGACAGCTGTCACAGTCAACAGCTGTAAGCGGGGATATATTCTCGGACTCATATTATAAAGAATATCGTTAAGTTGTCAAAGTGGACATCATATTGCCAACATAATATACGTATTGTGCCAAACTTCGCTTGTGTTTATTTATTCCTATTGGCTTGTGCATTGCTCATTGTTTAACTTCTTGCTCTACCCGGTGTCGAATTTGTTATTGTTGCGTTCGTATTAATCAGGCTTCATCTAAAAACATCCGATTGTGTAATTACGGGGGCTCCAAAAGGTACGATTATTTGTCCAAATCTGTTTTTGTGCAAGTGTACGTAACGTACGCAATTAGATCGAAAGCTTGCGCAAATATTCTGCACAAGCTTACGATTTTTGTGAACTTGCACAAAGAAATCGTATCGGTCGAGGCAGCCATTAGTGTTTTGTAACAGCGAGCCGCTGCGAATTTTTAAGAAGTTTGATGAATAGATCGAGGTAAGAATTGTTATTATTTCAAATTGTTATTGTTTTTATTCGATCAGAGCGAACAATAGTTCCATTATTATAGGAATTAGATATGACAATATATTCATTATATCCATTATATTGGGCAATGTTATCATGGTCAGGAAAACCAAAGTACAAGATAAATATGTATTCAATGAGTTTATAAAATGCAAATTTAGCAAACTGAGCTGCCTTTACAATAAATATAAACAGTTTTAAATATGGTTGATGGTTTGCAATTACATTTATAGTTGTAACCTATAAGTTAGGAGCCATATTGAAATTTGCCTTTTAATATCTGAGCTATTTATCGGTATACTATTTTTTCCATAATCTTTATAACAGGCACTTCTGCCTTGCTAGTATAGAGATACAGAAAAATAGTTTTTTTTCTATTCTTTCATATTTTCAAAGTTTAACTACTCAAGATTATGTGTACGCGAGGATTTTTAAAGATTTAATTATTTTCTGAGTTATCGCTGTTCGGCCATGATATAACCCTCTTCTTCACCCTTTCTTTTGCAATCGTGGGCGTGGTCACGTGACAACTTTTTGATGCCACACTTAAACAACTGCTAATTCTTAAAATTTTAACTTTTTTGTACTCTTTAAATATTGATAAGCAAATTATAAGAAAAGTAATACTGAAAAAGAGGATTGATTTTTTACGATGATTTATAAAAATGATATAAATGGTTTGAGCGTGTTTCCATATAGAATCGGTCCCACCCTGGTAATTTTCAACTCCCTAGCTCAGTGGTTTTTAACCTTTTTTGCACCGCGCTCCTCTGCTCTAATAAAAAAAGTTGTTGTTCCTCCTTAATTTTTTCAACAATTTTATTTCATAAATACTTAATTGATATTATCAGACTACAAATTAATATGCAATATTATGTAAAAATTGAATATAATTAGTTTTTCGTTTATTGTTTATATTAATTCAAAAATTTTGGTTTAATTTCGATAATAGTATTTTGGAAAGTGTCGTACGCGTTCCTCCCTGTAACAGCCAAGTGCTCCGCCCCCTGAGGGGGCACACCCCACAGGTTGTAAACCGCTGTCATAGCTCATTTGGCCGAGATATCATTGAAAACATGTAAAAGTGGCCCTTTTTTATATATTTATATCTATATTTATATTTATATCTATATTTATATTCATATTTATATTTATATTATTTTATATTTATATTTATATTTATATTATATTTATTTTATATTTAGATTGATATTTATATTATATTTTAGTTTCTCTTTCTCTTTCTCTTTCTCTTTCTCTTTCTTTATCTTTCTCTTTCTATTTCTCTTCTATTTATATTTCTCTTTCTCTTTCTCTTTCTCTTTCTTTTTCTCTTTCTCTTCTCTATTATCTATCTTTCTCTTTTCTCTTTCTCTTTCTCTTTCTTTCTCTTTCTCTTTCTTTCTCTTTCTCTTTTCTTTCTCTTTCTTCTCTTTCTCTTTCTCTTTCTCTTTCTCTTTCTATTTTCTCTTTCTCTTTCTCTTTCTCTTTCTCTTTCTCTTTCTTTCTCTTTCTCTTTCTCTTTCTATTTCTCTTTCTTTTCGTTCTCTTTCTTTCTCTTTCTCTTTTCTCTTCTCTTTTTTTCTTTTTTCTTTTCTTTCTTTTTTTTTTTCTTTTTTTTTTTTTTTTTTTCTTTCTCTTCTCTTTCTATTTCTCTTTCTCTTTCTTTTCTTTCTCTTTATCTTTCTCTTTCTCTTTCTCTTTCTCTTTCTATTCTATTTATTTTATATTATATTTATATTTATGAGGGGGCGCACCCCACAGGTTGGAAATTGCTGTTCTAGCTCATCATTTGGCCGTGATATCATTGAAAACATGTGAAAGTGGCTCTTTTTTTCCAAACTCACTTTCTGTCGGAAATATGAAAGATATTGAAAAAATATTAACGTGAATCTATTTATACTGATCTTGTGTACATTGTTTATAACAAATAATGTGAAAAAATTATTTGTTAGAGCATGAAAAGGTAAAAATAATTTTTCATTTTCCATTTCCTACCAATGCGGCTCTTTGGACTACTTTTAAATTAGCATCTTTCGAAAGCCTGTACATTTTTATTTTGATATTCAAAATTTTATTTAAATCTAAGTTGGAACTTCGTAGTCAAAATTCGGAAATACTTAAGCTTGTGCACGCGCTGCCGGTACAAGAACACGCATGAGCGACGAGCAAGCGTAGTGATTATCGTTATCGCGCGTCTCGGCAAATTCTGTATATAGAAATATTTCTTAAATAAATATATTTATTAGTCATAATTAAAAATCCAACACGGCGAATATAAACATTAATTATAATCTTGTAATATAGTATAATCTTGTTACTAATATTTTAATTTTAATGTATAAAAAACTTTCAAAGATTTCAATATTTTTTATATATTTATGACGGCAATAAAAAGTATTTTAATTTTAATTCATTACCTTTTTTGATTTTTTTACAATGTTTTTATGATATTTCATGTAATCATTAAGAAATAATTAATCGATAAAAAATTTCTATGGGTTTCGTACCACAAGGACCCTATATATATATATATATATATATATATATATTATATATATATAATATATTAGGGTGGTCCTTAAAATGGTCTTTTTCGAATTTCCTTGCTCACAGGAGCTCAAATGGTTCCAAATAGATAAAAAACAATTCTCTGAAAGTTTTAGCTCTTAATATTAACGTTTAGATAGAGCGCAATTCAATCAAACTTTGTATGGAAAGAGCATGGAAAAAATTTTGAAAATTAAAAAAAAATGTTTTAGGTATAACTTAACGACAAATGAATGAGTTTTATTCATTCATTTGTTCGCTAAATTACATCTAAAAAACATTTTTAAATTTTTGAAAAATTTTCCATGCTATTTCCATACAAAACTTTGATTGAATTGCGCTCCATCTAAACGTTAATATTAAGAGCTAAAAACTATTATATATATATATATAATATATATATATATATAATATATATATAAAGCGAGAGGTTTTCTTCAGATGGTGAAATAATATGATAAAAATTGTTTCTTGGGCATCCATCCAATAATTAAAAAACAGTTTTAATGCAAAATGTTTTAATTAAGAGAACATACGTTTCGGGTCCAGATTTGACCCATCTTCAGTGCTACAAATAAATATTTCAGGGTTACAAATTAAAACAAAAAAAAAAATAATAAAAAGATACATAATTACAGACAAAAATAAGTAGAAACAATGTATATGAAAAATATATATGAAACAAACATAAAATAAACAAATGTAAGAAACTCACCATACTAATAAATTTTAAAAAATATAACACAAAGAACAACACAAAAATGCAACGAAAAAATAAGTACTTATTTTTTCGTTGCATTTTGTGTTGTTCTTTGTGTTATATTTTTTTAAAATTTATTTGTATGGTGAGTTTCTTTACATTTTTGTTTATTTTATGTTGTTTTCATATATATTTTTCATATACATTGTTTTCTACTTATTTTTGTCTGTAATTATGTATCTTTATATTGTTTTAATTTGTAACCCTGAAATATTTATTTGTAGCACTGAAGATGGGTCAAATCTGGACCCGAAACGTATGTTCTCTTAATTAAAACATTTTGCATTAAAACTGTTTTTTTAATTATTGGATGGATGCCCAAGAAACAATTTTTATCATATATATTTATATATATGTCAAAGAAGTTAGTTTTGATGTTGAGAAATATGAGTAAGTTCTTCCAGGGCATACATCAAATAAAATCTTTTATTTGATGTATGCCCTTGAAGAACTTACTCATATATATATATATATATATATATATATATATATATATATTCAATAGATAAGTCCTGTATTTTTTCAATATATTGATTGTTTTTTTCCGAACAGTAAATCCAATAATAAAAAACAATTTGACCATCATTAATTAATGTTAATCAATATTTTAAAAAACATTGTATTTGACAGAATAAACCTGATGATGGAACGTACCTAGTTCCGAAACGTCGTTATTAAACATCTTCAAAACACAAATTGTTTTTTATTATTGGATTTACTGTTCGGAAAAGAAATAATCAATATATATATATATATATATATATATATATATATATATATCTATATATATATATATATATATATATCTATATATATATATACAGTGGCGTCGGAACCGTGTCGGCTAGGTGGGCTTGAGCCCACCCATCAATCTCAAAATATGATATGCTCTAATATGTCTAAATAAACGAACCCACCCATCAAAACTTTGCTTCCGACGCCACTGTATATATATTTATATATACTATACGGTTTCAATTGATGTTTTGTCTTATCGATATGTGGAATGTCGGTTTGGCTCGGTGAACAATTTGCAATATGTTTTATCTAATTGTAATATCTTTAATATAATTTGTTCTTAACTAGACAGTTGTAAATGTAGTAGTGAATAAAAAAATATTTATTCTAATTATAAAGATAATTATCCTATTATTTTTTCCGTTTAGCAAACAAAAGAACATGGCCTATGCGCCTGGAAGAAGTAATGGGGACTGGAAAGACCCCAAAAATGGCCCATCCACCGAAAAAGGAGCACATGGTTATGATGGCCCTGCTGGCATGGAACCCGAAGGCCTCATCGAAAGTAATTGGGATGATGTCGTCGATAATTTCGACGATATGAACCTAAAAGATGAATTACTTCGTGGAATCTATGCTTACGGATTCGAAAAACCCTCAGCTATTCAACAGCGTGCCATCAGGCCATGCATAGTCGGCCATGATGTTATCGCCCAAGCACAATCTGGTACGGGCAAAACTGCAACATTCAGCATCGCTATCTTGCAGCAGATCAAGACGAATGTTAATGACTGCCAGGCATTAATTTTGGCGCCTACAAGAGAGTTAGCACAACAAATCCAAAAAGTTGTAATTGCCTTGGGAGATTTCATGCAAGCCCAATGCCATGCTTGCATTGGAGGAACTAATGTAAGGGATGATATGCGCAAGTTGGAGAAAGGGGTACATGTAGTGGTTGGAACACCAGGACGTGTTTATGACATGATCAGTAGGCGTGCTCTTCGCACAAATACGATCAAACTCTTTGTGCTGGACGAAGCTGATGAGATGTTGTCTAGGGGATTTAAAGACCAAATTTATGATGTATTTAAAATGCTCAGTGTGGATGTCCAAGTTATTCTTCTTTCGGCTACAATGCCCACTGATGTATTGGAAGTCAGTAAATGCTTTATGAGACATCCAGTTCGGATTTTAGTGAAGAAAGAGGAATTAACACTCGAAGGGATTAAACAATTCTTTGTTCTGGTTGAGAAGGAAGACTGGAAATTAGAAACCCTTTGTGACCTGTACGACACCCTTTCTATCACACAAGCCGTCATATTCTGTAATACTCGTCGTAAGGTGGATTGGCTGACTGAAAGCATGCACCACCGCGATTTCACAGTTTCTGCCCTGCATGGCGACATGGAGCAAAAAGAACGTGATGTTATCATGCGACAGTTCCGTACAGGCAGTTCACGTGTACTGATTACAACAGATCTGTTGGCTCGAGGAATTGATGTTCAGCAAGTGTCTCTCGTTATCAATTATGATTTGCCTTCCAACAGGGAGAACTATATCCACAGGATTGGCCGAGGTGGACGTTTTGGTCGTAAGGGTGTTGCCATAAATTTTGTCACAGATGAGGATAAGCGTACCCTGCAAGACATCGAGCAGTTCTACAACACACATATCAATGAAATGCCAATGAATGTTGCTGATTTGATTTAAAATTGGCGACAGTTAAATGAGTTGTCCCAAATGGGTTTATAGAAATCTGTGATCAGTTCGCTCATAAGCGATTATTTTTATAAAGTAAGTGTTTTAGTATATATATTAGTCGTCTTGTGAATTATATGTTATTTAGTTTATGTTGATGTTGTTGAATTTTGTTTATGTTGATTCTAAATAATGTTTATTTTAGATTTAAATGTTTTTGCTTGTTTCACATTCTTAATTAACTTAAGTGTAAATTTTTAAAGCTTGACAAGCTCTTTGGAGCTAGAAAAATTATGGTTAAAATTTATGGCTCATACCACAGATTGTGGTTTAAACGTATTACCTATCATAAGATAGTAATTAATTGACAATATATTTTCTACGATATTTTCTACAAAAATATAGTTGTTTTTTGGAAATTTTTTATAGTTACAAGAAAGATAAGCAAAATCACTTTAATTTTTATAATACTGTATGTAGTGTAGTGTTGTCTATTTTTGTATTGTACTTATGTAAATAAAATATTGAAAAATATTATTGTTTAACAAATTAAAATCGCCGAGAAAAGTATTTTCCTTTAAAAAAATAGGTTAGACAACGGAATAATGTTTCTAAACCTGTTGGATAACCAGATCAGTAGTGATATCAATTTTTACTTGAAAATATAGATCAAAAATATGTTTCCAATTGAAAATATCCTACTGCGGTGTTAAATGGCAATGGAAAACTTCTCACACTATTCTTTACTGAATCGAGTTGAAGTTTAACTTATATTAGCGTACGTTCTTGCCCTAGGACAATGCATTATTATAAAGGGTCCGCCAAATAACTTTTTTTTTGAAAATGCTTCAAAAAGCTACTGAATATTTTGTCAAATTTTTTTCGAAAGTACAATACTTTCTTTCCTCTTTTTCTTTTCGGACATGAGCTAAGTGTTACCATTCACAAAATAAGCACTAGTTGAAATGAAACGTTAGATGGCGGACCTTGTATATATATAATGTAATATTATAAGGACTGGCGATTTTTCTTTAAAAAAATCAAGCCATTTCAAGACTATCACTACTTCAAGAAGACCGGAGAGAATATTTTCAAATGATTTATATTAATTTTACTTATTTATTTAATTAATTAGCTAGGTGGTCAATGGAACAGTTTTCTATTACTTTATTATACTTATTATTATTAATTTTATAACTATTATTTATTATTATTATTATTACTACTACTATTTTAATGTATTAATTTTACCTGTTTTCTATCTCTTTTGTATTATTTATTTTTTACTTAGTTAATTTCTCTTTTATTTTACTATATTACTATTATATATTTATTTGTCACCTCATCATCCCTTTTCCAGTGATAGTCATAAAGAATAGCAGTGCTAAACATCATGCAAAATGTTTAAAATCATAAAATGGTAAAATGGTACTAAAAACTGTCAAAAAGCTATGTATTTGCTGTGCAATCAGGCGGTTTAAACATGAAATCTAACTTTTTACATATTTTATAGGCAAAGAGCTAGTGAACCTTTTAAATAACAGTGTTTCTGTAAGGCTAAAAACTTTTGTACATATTCTATGGGCTCTCGCCTGGTGAGGATTTAGTCGGGATAGAATAGTCTGGCATTGCACCTAATTACTTTGACGAACGCATATACAAATTTTATAGGACTAAGTTTATTTTGATACATCTTGCTCATAAAAGTGAACCTGTCGGCTCGTTTGGCAGGTACTTGTGCAGGTTGAAATCTTCGGGCAATTTGATTTTTAAACTCTCAATTATTCGTTCTCTCTACTATTATTATCTACTTATTTATTTTTCTTCATTAGTTATTCATTTTTATTTGTAATTTTTATTTATTTAATTTTTTCATTTTTTTCTTTATATTCTTTTCTGATTATTTTTTTGTGTAATAAAGTCAATAACCTTGATTGCTAATTTTGAATAAGTTGATTGCAAAATATTGAATGAATATATATATATATATATATATATATATATATATATATATATATATGATATTCAGTTTTCAGGGCAATACATCAATTAAAAATTTTTATATGAACTTTAAAACATTTTTATTTTTTCCATACGTTT
Source organism: Ctenocephalides felis (assembly GCF_003426905.1). NCBI lineage: Eukaryota > Metazoa > Arthropoda > Insecta > Siphonaptera > Pulicidae > Ctenocephalides > Ctenocephalides felis. The sequence goes on along the minus strand of NW_020537852.1, from coordinate 8,557 downwards.
CGACACATTGTTTTGTGTCATCTTCAGTGGACTCTAGTTTGAAAGAACAGATAGAAATTATTAATTATTAAATATTTCTGTCTGATAGAAATTATTAATAATTTCTATCTGTTCTTTCAAACTAGAGTCCACTGAAGATGACAATTTTTAGTTAAATAAATACATCATATAACAATTTTAAATAATGTTTATTAGCAATATGGTAGCACTCGTGATGCACACATTTATTAGTGGTAACCATTATACACATTTATATAATGTGTAATTATAAATTATATATTTATAATAGCATTAAAATATGTATTACATTTAAAAACAATAATTAAAGTCATACTTCAAATATGACATGTTCGGTTTTTCATTGTAATTAGCATTTAGAAATAAACCTTCATTAAAGAAATGAAGTAATTTCTGATTAATAAATTATTTAATATTCGTTCACACAGTGGATTATGTTAAACAACGCCTAAATAAATATTGTTTTTGCAACTTCACTCATCATGTAATTGTGTTTGAAGAACTTCATGTAATTAAAATTAACATACATTCATTGACTGCTTGTGTTTTTTTTACTTTTTCGTTGGCGATATAATCTCATTCTTTGAGCAGTTGTAATATCTGTCTTGCCTAGAAAATATTTTTCATCTCAATAACTTCAAAGTTTTATAGAAACTACGAATAATATAGAAATAATTTCTAATCAATAATCTTACGTTTAGTACAAATGTTTAATTTGTTTTATTATTTTCAAGGAACATGGTAAAATATTCTTCTGATTCAGGCATTTTTCATTAAATCAACATTTGTACTACGATGTAACTTTAATACGCTTATTTATCTATGCTGATTTTCTTGTTGACATCGGTACGCATACAACGTTGATGCTGGTACTCATACAACGTTGATGCCGGTACACATACAACGACAGATCTCTATTCACATACGCGACGACTAATCACAATCGACCCGTATAGAAATGATATCATCGAGAGCGAATGCCGAATCATTGGCACTCGGCTCTGCCGTAACGCACTTCCGTTGCATTTGTACTGATTTACACCCTAGTTTTAAAGGAGTTTTTTTTCAAAAAAGTATTTTTTTCAAAATTCCTCAAAAATCTAATTTCCTTCAAAAGCTTTTTTTTTAATTTTAATTTTTGGTACGCGATGATTCAGTACTTTGTCTTAAGGCACGATTCCATGCACCAATAGTTAATATACCAATAGTTTATAATGTTAAATTATAAACCTTTAATTTCAAATACCGAAATAGTTTGAGAATATTTGTTTTATACTTTGAGAAACCGTGGAAAGAGTTGGCGCATGCGCTCACCAGGAGCGTGCTCTGTCAGAAGCACGTTATTCGAAATCAGTTCGAATTCTGCTGTCGAGGCGAGTGGTCGTTTCGTCGTGCTATCTATTTTACGCAACGTGCTTATTTCTCATCAAATAATTGCTCGTAATGTTCATTGTAAAATAAAGTTAGAAGTTTAATCCGGGTTTTTACTTTCGAATTTCACCATGATTAACCGACTGTGCTTGTGAAGTGACAATTTAAGTGAATCACCATCATCTCCCGAATCGATTTCTGTCGAGTCGTTTGGATTAAGATATGTTAGTGCAAGGTGTCGAACAAGTAATGTCCTCGAGGGCACCTTCGATTCTGGACTCCCCAACGTTGGCGCGGGTCGAGAGGGCGCGCATGCGACAGGAGTCGGGGACGACCACCCCCGAGAGGGACTCGTTGCAGAATAATGTAAGTGTAGTGTAATTGACTTATATTGAATCGATCATTTTGATATAATTCATTTGCCAACTATCACATATATATTATATTGTTTATTGTTTTTTTAAAATTATGCGAATTCAGCATATAACTGTATAAGTCTGACTAAATGGTGCATAGCATTGTGTTATGAAACAATTTTGTAAACAATGATTATGAAATAATTAGTGTCTTGGCAGAAAATTGAAAAAAAATTATATAAATATATATATTATATATATATATATATATATAATTTTTTTTTAAATTTTCTTAAAGAAAAATATAAATTGTTGGAAATTTATATTTATATTAAAAAACACTTAAATAAATCAAAGAAATATTCAAGTTTAAATATTCTATTGTCGCAATAGAATTTTGCACAATTTCATATGAATATTTTTATTTTTAAAATATTCAATGATTATTTTAAAATTTAAACAATTATGCATATTAAAAAAAAAATTAATATACATAATTGGTTTTGTGAAAAATAAAATTTCATATAGAATTGTGCAGAATTCTACTGTGACAATAGAATTTTTAAACTTGAATATTTTTTCATTTATTTAAATGTTTTTAATATAAAAATTAAATTTTAATTTTTTTGAATAACATTTAAAGAAACTGAAAATATTTAAGATTAAATTATTCTTTAGTTAATTAAAGTTTTGCTCAATTCTATTTAAAAATTTTATTTTTTAACCTTTTCCACTCGCGAATTGCGAAATTTATATGTAGTTTGCCACCGGAGCGGAAGCATCCGAGTGGAAAGAGTTAAAATATTCAGTATATTCTTTAAAATTAAAAAAAAAAATGACATTAAAAAAATATTTATATATTTTAAATTTTTTTAAAAACATTTTAAATATTTTAAAATTTAATTTAAGAAAATGAAAGAAATATTTAATTTTAAAATATTCTATTGTTACAATAGAATTTTGTACAATTCGATTTAAAAATTGAATTTCTTAAAGTATTCATTTTTTTTAATTTAAAAAATGATGTATAATATTATACATTTTTGGAAATTTGATTTTATTTTAGAAAACATGAAAAAAGTTTAATATCCCATTGTTACAATATATTTAAAAAAAAATTAAAGAAGTATTTAAGATTGAATATTCTATTGTTACATTAAAATTATTATGCACAATTCTATTCAAAAATTCAATTTCTTAAAATATTCATTTTTGTTATTTTAAAAAATGATGTATATTAAAAATAATATTATACATTTTTGAAAATTCAATTTTATTTTAAAAACATGAAAAAAAATGAAATTTATTATCCTATTGTTTCAATATATTTTGCGCAATTCCATTTAAAAATTCAGTTCTTTAAAATATTCAATATATTTTTTTAAATTTGAAAAATTATGTATAATAAAAAAATATTTATTTTTTGAAACATTTTAACAAAATGAATCAAATATTCAAGTTTAATATCCTATTGCTATAATATAATTTGGACATTTCTATTAAAAATATTGTTTTAAAATATTCAATACATTTTAAAAAATTTCCAATACAAACTGATGTATATAAAAAAAATATAACAATCTTTTGCTTTTTTAAAAAAAAACATTTAAGTAGATGTAAAAAATATTTTGGACATTTTTTAAAAATCTAATTTCTTAAAATATGCAATATGTTTTTTAAAATTTCAAAAATTACAATATATATTACAATCTTTTGAAAATTTAATTTTTTAAATGAAAATTCAACTAGTGTTGCACGGTACCGTCTTTTAAAGGAAATTGCTGAAACTTGTCATGCGGAAAATTAATTTTATTTAAAAATCTTAAAATTTTTTTTGAAATCTTTGGAAAAATTATATTTTAAGAATGTTCAAGTTTTTGAAAAAATGTTTTTTTTTAAATTTTTATAATTTATATCGGTACAGAACCCATAGAAATATCTCAAAAATTTACTCAGTTTTTTATTTCGCCAACACAAATAAAATGATTTTTAAATCATTCAAATCGGGCGCTCCGATATCTCAAAAACTGAGTTACCAGATGGTTACCAGTTATGGCACTTTTTGCCCTGTATTTTCTAACGGCTACTAATCAGCACGTCTCCCCATTAATACGAATCGAATGCTTATTGAAATATTCAAATCAGATTACTCGAGTTCTCGAAACCGTCGATCAAAATTTGTATCCGCACACACATTCACATACATTCATTTTTTTCCAAGGTATGCAAAAGCGTAAAGATATATAAAAATTTAAATTTTTTGCTGTTACTATAACTTACCCTACGGGAAGTAAAATAATATAAAAGAGATGATCGTTGTTAAACATTTAGTTATTATTGTGATCATCGTGATAATCTAAAAATAATTGATTGATTAAGTGTTCCTCATATCCAGGTTAGCATATTGGATCGATCCATTTCGTTCCTCATAAAGAACGACCTAACGTTATCACTGATGGTGGGCTCGGTAATTGCTCCAGATGTCGTTGAATATTTCACAAGTTCCTTTTTATAGAGTTGTTAATCTAACGACTTGTGCAATATTGGTCTGAAATTTTAGGAATTTTATTATGTCGTTATTGTTAGTCATTAACCGCCACGTCGTTAACGCACATAGAATGTTTGTTTTTAACGTGTAATTAATTATACACACCATCCAGGCATAAATAGAAGTGGTAATGTGAGATTATATTTGAAATTTGTACGAAATGATGTGCTTTAATTAAAATCACCCGATTTGTGATAATTTATTTAATGCTATCAGTTTGATTGCAAGTTTTTAACAACTATCCAATAACTATTATTTTATTATTGCGTTTTAGGGACAGATTCTACTGCATAACAGAAAAAATGTTATGGCAAGGTCATGTTACGCCCCAACTTCCATACATTAGACCAAAATCAACAAATATAGAAAAATTAATAGCTATCGACTAAAGTTATCAATTTCCAACTCAAATTATCAATTCTTGACTAAATTAACAGGTTTCGACCAAATTGGACAACTCTAGACCCAAATTTACTATTATAAACTGAAATATACAGTTCCCAACCAAATCTAACTATTCTCGACAAAAATAGACAATTTTAGACCACAATTTTCTACTAAAATAGACAATTATTAACCAAAATTAACAATTCTCAAACAAAATTAACAATTTTAGCAACAAAATAGAGAATTCTCTACCAAAATTTACAATCATCGACCAAAATCAACAATTCTAGACCAAACTTCGAAATTTTTGAACAAACTTAGAATTTTTTAATCAAACTTGATAATCTTATACTAAAAGTAATACTTCTTCAGCAACTATGTAAACTCGGGACAAATGTCAATAATTTTTAGTCAAGACTTATATCAATTTTACCAAAAAAGTTGTGTAATTAACGAAAATAAAAAACTATTCATTAGATTTGCATATTGTGCAGTATAAAATTACATTATGCTACTGAATCATACTGAATACTGTCAAAATGTCATATATTTGTGTGCATTCAGGCGTTTTACACATAAACTGCAACGTCACTTGTATGTTATGAAGCTGGGTCAGAAAGACCGCGTTATCTTAGATAGTTTTTTTGACATTTGTGGGGTTTCTAGGTTAGGTATTCTATCTGATACCCTGACTGCACACCAACCACATGGCTTTTGTCAATATTTAGTATGGAAAGTTCTTCATTACATAGCCTTGCCATAACATTGGTCTGTTATGCGGCAGAATCGGTCCATTATAATTTTTCGACCAATGCTAAAAAAAAACTTTATAATAAATCATAATCTGAAAACTTTATTGCTTATTGCAGTTCAAGAACAAATATTAATAAAACAGCGATTAAGTGACTGAAATTAGATTTAATATATGTAAGCTACAAATTTAATTTTATGGTAAGCATTTTATGTGCTTGTATATAGCACATATTCCCTTGAAATGTTCATGTAAAAATTGACATTGCAAAGTTATGCATTTATTATATATATATATATATATATATATATATATATATTTTTTTTTTTTTTTTTGAATAGTCTTGAATTTGATGTTGATATATATGTTTAATTTGAGTTTAATATTCGGGCGTAACATCAACAAAAATAGATCTATTTCTATATTTCTATCTAATCTATTTTTATTGATGTTACGCCCGAATATTAAACTCAAATTAAACATATATATATATATATATATATATATAATATATATATAATATATATTATATATATATTATATATATATAAAGTTCTTCTGCACGGGTGTATGATTTGATACTTCTCCTAAACGGTTATTCGGATTTTGATAATTGTTTTTAGAATTTGTCGAAGGAAATTTTTAAGATTTAATGAACGATTAAACTATAGTTATATTGTAGAAAAAATGGCAAAATTTACAAAAAACCTTTTATCATTGTTTGACATTGAAAACATTTGAACTGTCATCTGCTAGAAACAGTCTCATGCTGAAATTATGAGCCTAGATATATTAGAATATAATATGCAAGAAAAATGTAATGCTTACATTATTATTTACGAAAAGCAGCTGTGATGTGCCAGAAATTGAAATAATATAAGATACAGTCAACTGTATACGTTGGCAGATGAAATTATATAATTCAGTTTAGTAAATAATGCAATAAGTCCAAAATTGCATATACATTATTTTTTTTAAACTTATACATGTCGCATTTTTGTTTACTTTACTAAATTATTTAACAATACAAAAAAATATTTCTACTTATAAAAAAATGATTTAGAATTTTGTTTCATGTATCAAAAATTTATTTGCTTGGCATTGGATATGAAATATTTAGCAACTTGATCTTACAATTAGATTGAAGAGTGTTCATATGAACTAGATTTTACAAATTAATTCACCTAATATTTGAACTTAAACAATAATGTTTATTGAATTATTAGTAATAAAAATATACTTTAGAAATTATAATTGTCAAAAAGCAACTAATATATCGTACGAAATTATGAAAATTATAGACTAAATTATTGAAGCAATTATGTTGTGTGGTAAAATCATTGTTTCTATTTAATTCAATCATGCAAATTACATAGTAAACTATATTGTATTGGAATTATCAAATATGTGATATTAAAAATAATGGTAAATTTTTATTAAAAAATACCATAAACATATTGTAGATTTGATTTCGCATTTTATTTTATTTGAATTTTTTATAGATAGTCTATTTTGATATGGTCTGTTTCGAAAATGTCCTTCGGGTGGTCGAGTTATCTGCAAACGTTTCTGTGGTTACTTAGTCTTTTAAAGTAAATAAATATGCTTTTAATTTTGCTTACTTCTTGTGCTTAATCCATATTCAAATATTTGGCGCACTCTTGGTATTGCCACTACCAGTTACATTTTTTTACTACTTATTAGTATATTATTCTATTTACAATACTCAGCATTTCATTATTTTGGTGATATATGTAAAAATCTTATGTTTTGCCATATTATTAAAATAACGTTATAAATCATTTATTTATCCGGCCCTCAAATATTTATTTTACAAATTGAAAACTCTTTTTCTGTTAGTATAGGAAATACGAATCTATAGCAGAACTATAGATGTAACTATAGCAAATCTTTACTGCCCACGAGATAATCAAATTATATTCGACATGGGCACCTACATATATACTAATTGTGAATAATACGAACTTGATTAATGCACATCAGAACTGAAATTACGAAATAAAAATCATAAAGGCAAAATAGATATGCAAATTAAATGATTTTTATTACACAAAACACAAGCATGTGTGCACAACAGATTTCACTTCTCATAAGTTGATAATCGATTAAGGCTTGGCATTTGCTGTTATCACACAAAGCCAACAATAAGTGAAACCTTATTGTGAAGACTGAAGAGTATCATTCGAATCGAAAGCCAACAAAGGTTTGTGGCTTTGTTTGTATATAAGCAAACGGGTTAAGGCTCTACCCTTTTTAGATAAGATTTCTCAGAACATGGCAATAAAGTTGTCAGTTGTGGATAATGCCGGTTTTTTATACTCACGATCAGTGAAAGTGGAGTGGTCTGTATGGAAACAAAGATAGACACAATTAGATGTAAAGTTTACTATTCTTTCTTGAAACAAAAATTATGTTGTTTTTATTCATTTGGTTTTTAGCTTCCCCGCGGATTAGTTCAAATCAGGTTTGATAACCGTCTCGGACAGCCTGATGTCAAGCACAAGTGACATCGGTTTTCACTTGGAACTATAGATAGTAATATGTCCAGAGAAAATAGCCCTTACCGACCTTGCTGCATCCAATAGAAAGTTATCAGTATTATAGTTATTTTAACAATAAATTTATCAAAAATAGTTGTCAACCGTTGGGTTGCCTTCGGAAGCTTTCGAATCCTATTTATACGTTTCAAAAGCTCTGATTTTTTGGCATACTTAACCCTTTTGGTACGAGAACTACTGAACGGGCGATATATTTTAAGATATTTTTATCATTACCAATAAATATTTGTTGAAAAATCAACAGTTATGCTTCTTGTGAGCTAAAAATTACAATACAACACCAGAATTGTTAATAGTTCAACTCATAGTGATAAATCTTGAAGCAAAAACAAACATATGTCGTCCATGGACGACACTCGTACACACAGCACGTCATACTGATGTCGTCCATGGACGACATTTATAACGAAAGGGTTAAAATAAATGAATTTATGTATACGTAAGTATTTTCAACTATGCAACTTTAATTATTTCTATTTCAACTATAATTTGAAAAAGTGTATGAATTATTGCTGATGAGGTTTTGAAAACGGCATAAGATACAATT
>NW_020537851.1:0-14826 GCF_003426905.1 Ctenocephalides felis | reverse complement strand
ACATTTGCTTTCATGTAATAAATTCTCGTTGCATTACCCTTTTCTAGTAATCTCCGCTCGTTACATGCAACAAAATCCTCCAATCTCCTGCAGGCTATAATTCGCAAGCATTTCCTACAAATAGTTTCTCTCAGTCTTCGAATCTTCGAATATCATTATAGTTCGGTGCAATCACGAGAACTATGCCTGCCTGCCTGTAGCTAACACTACAGCTAAAGCTCTAGAGCTAAAGCTCGTCGTCGTTTGATAATCAAAACTCCGAAAGACTCCGTCAGTCGTGTAATTTTCATATGAGTGCGTTCGTTCTCTAAAGTTAGCTAACTACTAGTCTGATGTCAAAACAATTCTTGTAGTGTGTATTTATGTATGTTTGTGTACACGAACTGATGAGGAAATTTAGTTTTAAAATTTTCTGAAGTTCTGGATTTGATATGAACTAGTGAACACGTAATGAAGATACAGGATAGATTAATTATGCCACTTGTAAACTAAGTTGCATTGGATGCATGGAGAAATGAGATATAGATATTTAGATTATATTTCCAACAGATTTTTTCATGTATTTAAAGTTTCCGTTTAAGAAAAAAACTAACTAGTTGGTATAAGTATTTTGCCTAGAGGCAAGTTACATGAACTTACTGATATATGTAAAATATAAATAAATTTATTAATTTTTGAGTGATTAATTCTATTCCGAGTGGATTCATTACACAGATTTGAAAATCAACAAATACTTAACGTTTTAATTTTAATTTTAATTGAAAGTCACAAAACTACTTTGATTTTAAAAACTAGTTGGTTTGGTATTTAGCCTTGAGGCAAGTTACATGAACTTCCCGATACGTGCAAATAATCGATTTCATCAATAAAAACAAATTAATTTATGAGTGATTAAAAGTATTCCGAGTGGATTCAATTACACATAATTGAAAACAAACGTCAAAATAACACATTTTCCCAAACTTTGATGAACTTTTAAAATTAAACTACTTGTCGAAGGCCGTAATATTTCAGTAAGTTCTATAAGACATTGATATATATCTCAAAAAAAATTCAAACAGTTAATTACAAGAAAACTACTCGATATATTTTCATCTAAAACTAATCAGTATCATTCCCAAATGATGTCTTTCAAACAGTTTTTCATTTTTGAAAATTGATTTGGTAGTATGAGCTTAAATGTGGACAAAAAGTTTAACATTTTTTTCCAAATTACAAAGTAATGGCTCGGCCAATCGCTGCACAAAACTAAGAAAAAATAATCCACATCAAAATACATCGATTGGCTCTTAACTTTTTGAAATCGGTTCAGGCGTTTTTGAGCAAACGTTGGTGAAAGTTATAATTTTGACAAACGCCAAAAAAATGACACTAATTTTTGCAAACTTTGACGATTTTTTAATATTAAACGACTTGTCGTAGGACCGTAACATTCTAGTATGATCTATAAGACTATGGTATCTACCGTCAAAAAAAAAAATATGAAAATCGTCAAAACATTTTTTTCAACACCTTATTACAAGAGAATGGCCTGGCCGATCCTTACCAAAAACTAATCAGGTCAATTCCCAAGCAATATGTTTCGAACAGTTTTCGAATTTTCAAAATCGATTCAGAATTGCGGGCTAAAACGTGGACGAAAAATTTTTCACTTTTCTGCGATTTACAAAGAAGCGGCTCGGCCGACCGTCGCGCAAACTTAGAAACGCTAGTCCTCATCGAGATACATCGAATGGCTTTCAAATGTTTTAAATCGGTCCAGCCGTTTTTGAGAAAACGTCGATTTACGGCAAAAAATCTGTTCACACAAACACACACATACCTACCTTTTCCAAATTTGGTCTCATTCGATTCAGAATGGCTTGAAACGTCGAGAAAACATAAAATTAGCAAATAGGATTTTTTGATGTAAACATAAACTTCTCCTTCGGGAAGTTAATAAACTACTTATCATAAAATCGTAATATTTCAGTCGATTTACGGCAAAAAATCTGATCACATACACACACACATACTTTTTCCAAATTTGGTCTCATTCGATTCAAACTGGCTTGAACGTTAAGAAAAAATAAATTGTGAATCGGATTTTTGATGGAAACAAACTTTTCCTTCGGGAAGTTCAAAATATTTTTTTTTAAATTGAGTTTTCAGAAACTTTCAGGTTTTCATAAAATTACTAGGTTTTTAAAAAATGACAGTATTTTCAAAAAAAAACAAAATCAATTAAAAAAAATCAAAACCATCAATACCGACATTTTTACATTTTTTTAATATTCAAATTTTAAAATCTTCAGAAAGTCTCTAATTTTGCTACTCTGAGTTTTTATAAATTTTAAATTACGGTACGAACAATTCCAGGAATTTGTTTTTAATCTTTAATAAAATTTTAGTTTTAAAACGTAGTTTCTTGTTTGTGAATATTATGCGATTTTAAATATTGTAGAAAATATACTATTGGCTACAGATTTTTTAATACCACCATCTACTCTTTTATAAGACTTTTCTCTAGTTAATAATTCATATTTGATTTACTGAACACCGCTTTCATATAAGATTTACAACATGGAAGTAAGTAAGTGCTTTTCAAACTAATACCTTTAATGGACTGATAGAATCGTTATAGGAGTAATAAAAAACATGATATATATTTTATAAGATAAAATAGATAGTGAACATGTAACTTTATTTTAAAGTTTCAGATTTTATTAATAATGCTTTGTGAATGAAATTAATTCTTTGCGCTTGCATGATCAAGATTTTTCTGATATAGTTGAAAATCTTTGAATCGAGAATTCAAAATATGGATAACATCAATTTTTTTCAAAAGTTTCAAAAGTCTCAAAAATTTTTTTCTTTTCTTTCTTTTTTCTTTTTTTTCTTTTCAAAAGAATTTAAAGGTTTTCAAAAAATGATAATTTTTGCTGCTAATCGACTCAAGGCACGATATCATACCCGACTAGTTTTTCCTTAATATAGTTAACAGTTAATTAAGATTTATGCATTTAAAAATATTTTAGGTTTAAAAATAATATTATGGCCAAACTGAATGTATCAATTTCCATACTACATATAACCCATAATATTTTATCCAGGCCATACATATGTTGAAAGTATGAAAGAATCACACGGAATTGCCAGTACGTAGGAATCGCATGTTGCAAAGTGTCGAAATTGCATAGAAAAGCTCGGCAGGTGTTCTGAAAGTACTTATTTGCAATTAGATCAGTTAAATCACAGTAGCAATTTGACGAAACTTTAAAAATACACAGTAACCGAGCTATAGTTATAGCTGAAATATAGAGTCGGACACGAAACTTCAACGTATGTAGCAATATCTATTTACTAAAATAATTGCATTTGTAGACGTAGATACTGGTTACTAAAATAATTGTATATATATATATATATATATATATATATATATATATATATATATAAATGGAGCTCTCGATAAAACTAGTTGGTTTGGTATTTAGTCTTGAGGCAAATTACATGAACTTCCCGATATGTGTAAATAATCGACTTAATCAAAAAAAAGTGTAAATAATATACTTGATCAATCCTACTTTAAAAAAAACGATAATAATTTTAGCAAAGTTTGACGAATTTTTAAAATTAAACTACTTGTCGCAAGGCCGTAATATTACAGTAAGTGCTATAAGACCATGATATATATCGACAAAAAAAGTTCCATGAAAATCGGCTTAAATTTTTTTTTCAACAGTTAATTACAAGAAAACGGCTCGGTAGATTTTCACCTTAAACTAATCAGTATCATTCCCAACTAATATCTTTCGAACAGTTTTTGATTTTTTAAAATCGGTTCGGTAAGATGAGCTTAAATGTGGACGAAAAGTTCAACACTTAAAATTACAAAGAAACGGCTTGGCAGATCGTTGCACAAAACTGACAAACGATAGTCCTCACCGAAATACATCAAATGGCTTTTAAATTTCTAAAATCGGTTCAGGCGTTTTTGAGAAAACGTCGATCAAAAGTCTAATTTTGACAAATGCCAAAAAGACCATACTGATTTTTGCAAACTTTGACGAATTTTTAAAGCTGAACCAGTTGTCGTAGGGCCGTAATATTTTAGTATGATCTAGAAGACTATGGTATCTATCGTCAAAAAAATAATCATAAAAATCGGCGAAATTTTTTATTTAAAAATTTTATTACAAGAAAACGGCCCGGCCGATCTTTACCAAAAACTAATCAGCACGATTCCCAACCAATATCTTTCGAACGGTTTTTGAATTTTCAAAATCGATTCATAACTGCGGGCTAAAACGTGGACGAAAGAGTTTTCACTTCTCTCCTATTTACGAAGAAACGGTTTGGCCGATCGTCGCACAAAACTGACAAACATCCTCATCCTCATCGAGATACATCGAATGGCTTTTAAATTTCTGAAATCGGTCCAGCCGTTTTTGAGAAAACGGCGATTTACGGCAAAAAATCTGTTGGTGCACACGCACACACACACACATACTTTTTCCAAATTTGGTCTCATTCGATTCAGAATGGCTTGAAACGTCGAGAAAACATAAAATTAGCGAATCGGATTTTTTTATGAAAACATAAACTTCTCCTTCGGGAAGTTAATAATCCGCTAAAACTCGAAAACGGCTAAACCGATTTGGCCAGTATTAGTCTTGAGAAATTCGTGCTAATCCAGAGATTGTCCAAAAGGTGAGAAATTATTTCAAAACCGCAAAGAAAATTTGCATTTTTAATCTGAAAAGTTTTGTAGAAGAGTAATTTGAATAAAACAATGGACGGTGGCTAATACGTCAAATGTCAAACTTTTGACAGATAATGTTTAATAGTATGTTTTACGTAAATATTTTTTAATTATGAATAAATTGTAGTAAGTAGTTTTGTTTGAAGTTTTATTTAGATACAAAAACGATAGTAAACGAAGCGCAAGTGCTACTAGAAACTCAAAATATCAACTTTTTTGAAAGGTTAATATGAAAATGCACTTGTTGGCGTTATAGAACTCTTTTTTTGCAAATCATATTTTCCTCAAACACGGTGCTCAGAAAGATCTCATTTGTATAATTATATACTCTTTGGTATTATTAAAACATTTTGTAGATCATATTATTTTTTATTCATGTTATTTAAATTCAGAGCCTAAATTTGGTATCGATCAAAGGGACATTTTGTCGAATAACATTTTCCCAGTTATAATTTCCCAGAATTTATCGAAGAATAGATAGTAATATATGAAGGTCCAAGGTTAAAAAGGTCCGTTACCGATGTGTTAAAAACCAGTAAAGTTAGACATTGTTTAACAACAATATTTGAAAGTAGAGTGAAAAGAATGTATAGTCAGCTTTAAACTTGATTCTTATGATTTTGATATCGGGAGATAAACGGTAATTTTTGAAAATCCATAATAAAAGTATTTTCTTCCGGCGGTAGTTTTTTAGCATTAGTTAAAAATGTAATTATTTTGTAAAATACCTTTAAATTTAAAATAAGGCATTAAACCTGTTTGCCACCTGGCCGTTCCAAGTTACCCCGCCTATAGGATAAAAAAGTCTAGATAACAAATTTTTGAAAGACATCAAAAAGCACATTTTCACAATGATGAAGTAGCTGGCAGTTTTCCTGAACGTAGTCAGATAATTGTTCGTTTGAAATGTGTTATTTGTTGTGATATAATTGTTTTGGTTTTCACAATATAGTTTATATTTGCTCAAGATCAAATTGGACCTTTTTGCCTCGCCCTGCTCTACATATATACTTTTTATTAAATTTACTTTAATTCATCGAATGTTACTTGAAACTTTTCAAAAAGCAGGTCAAAAAAGAAATACTTAATTAATGTTCTATCTCTCCTCGCAGAAATTTGAAAATTTTGTACAAGCTCAGTAGTATTCACAATTATACACAAAATCCAGAATCCAAAAAGGATCTGAAAAACTTGAAACGTAGGCAATAAGTCGAAGAGACCAAAAAAAACTTGGATTGGATTATACCATATTTTCTATGGGAAGTGTATAAAACTTCTAGTTTGTTTGTATTGACAAAATATATACAAACTAATAGGGTTTTTAATACCTCATTGTATATAGAATTCAAACAACACATCCTTATACACTAAAAGTATTAATTTTATTGATTCTCTAGTATTTGTTTTAGAATATACCTTACTTACCAAGGGTGCAAGTATATTTAGAAGGTGTCATAAGCAGACGTGCGTTTCCATCCTAAATTACTGCTTTTGAAACAATACAAAACAAAAAACAAACAATTTTAAATTTCATTAATAAATAATGGCAGCAGCCAGAAATCTGTCATGTGCAGAGTTCATCAACGAAACTAAATTATTGCGAACGTTATTTTTCACGGGAAAATAAATGGATTTACAAAACTAAATTATCGTTTTTAATTTGAAATTTTTAGTAATAAATATTGAGAGGATAGAAATTCGAAACTGATTAAAAATAAAATTCAGTACAGAAAAATATTAGTAATGGATATGCTCAAATTTCGGTATTTAGCCTTGAGGCAAGTTACATGAACTTCCCGATATGTGCAAATAATCGACTTAATCAATAAAAAATAAATTAATTTATGAGTGATTATAAGTATTCCGTGTGGATTTATTACACACCATTGCAAACGAACGAACGAACACATTAACTCGGAGGTTTTTCTAAAAGCAAATTCTCAAAAATAATTTTAATTAATCAATAATTATAATTGAACCAGTTTTTGTAGGACTTTAATGGTTTACTATGTTCAAGACCAAGTACACTATCGATATACCAACTAAATCATCTAATTTTATTTTTAACAAACGTCAAAAAACTACTCATTTTCTCAAACTTTGATGAATTTTTAAAATTAAACTACTTGACGTAAAGCCGTAATAATTCAGTAAGTTCTATAAGACCATGATATATATCGCCAAAAAAGTTCCATAAAAATCGGCTTAAATTTTTTTCAACAGTTAATTACCAGAGAACGGCTCAGTAAATTTTCACCTAAAACTAATCAGTACCATCCCCATCTAATATCTTTGGAACAGTTTTTGATTTTTCAAAATCGATTCTGTAATATGAGCTCAAATGTGGACGAAAGGTTTAACACTTTTTTCCAAATTACGAAGAAACGGCTCGGCCGACCGTCGCACAAAACTGAGAACCGAGAATCCTCATCGAGATACATCAAATGTTTTTTAAATATCTGAAATTGGATCAGGCGTTTTCAAGCAAACGTCGGTGAAAGTTCTAATTTTGACAAATGCCAAAAAGACCATACTAATTTTTGCAAACTTTGACGATTTTTTAAAGCTAAACCAGTTGTCGTAGGGCCGTAATATTTTAGTATGATCTAGAAGACTATTGTATCTACCGTCAAAAAAATAAGAAAAATCGACGAAAAGAATTTTTTTAACATCTTATTACAAGAAAACGGCTCGGCCGATCTCTACCAAAAACTAATCAGGTCGATTCCCAACCAATATCTTTCGAACGATTTTTGAATTTTCAAAATCGATTCAGAATTGCGGGCTAAAACGTGGACGAAAAAATTTTCACTTTTCTGCTATTTACGAAGAAACGGCTTGACCGATCGTCGCACAAAACTGACAAACAATAGTCCTCATCGAGATACATCGAATGGCTTTTAAATTTTTGAAATCGGTCCAGCCGTTTTTGAGAAAACGGCGTTTTACGGCAAAAATTGTGTTGATGCACACGCACGCACACACACACACATACTTTTTTCAAATTTGGTCTCATTCGATTCAGAATGGCTTGAAACGTCGAGAAAACATAAAATTAGCAAATCGGATTTTTTTATGAAAACATAAACTTCTCCTTCGGGAAGTTAAAAATGGAGACCTAT
This sequence comes from Ctenocephalides felis, assembly GCF_003426905.1. Lineage (NCBI taxonomy): Eukaryota > Metazoa > Arthropoda > Insecta > Siphonaptera > Pulicidae > Ctenocephalides > Ctenocephalides felis. The sequence continues at coordinate 6,960 of NW_020537851.1, read as the reverse complement.
TTTATGCAATGATTTTCCCTATTGATTTTTACAATAGCCACCTTGTATTCCATCTTTGTTGCAACAATATATCCTCCTCTAAAGCGAGTCATCTATCTATTGTATTTGTTTTTGCACGCTTCATCCGCGCTCCACCGTACAAACGAACAATAGTATATTATTCCATTGTGCCAAATTAAGTTATACGTAGGTAGAGAAGACAACTGGATAACTGTTTCTCTGCCTCTCTTCGAAAACAATAGACCGAAAGCGCGAATTTTGAAATAGTACCGAGGAAAAGGTCCGCGACCTATTATCTTGTATAATTTAACCCGGAGGAAATGAACTAGAGATTGATTACACGAGTTTTGCCTTGGGAATGGGAATGAGTACGGACAAAGGATTTGCAAGGTTTTAAACACAGATTTTTGGAATAAAGGTGGTAAGGAAGTGTTTCATATTGTAAGAGGTGGGAGAAGAAAAGGTATTGTGTTGGATGGATGAATTGACAGATTGTGTAAGTGTTGCAATTTTGATTATACACACACATATCCGCAGAAAAATTTTCTATGCTCTTTCCATAAAAAGTTTGATTAAATTGCGCACTCTCTAAAAAACAATATTAAGAGCTAAAACTTTCTGAGAATTGTTTCTTATCAATTTGAAACCATTTGAGCCCTTGGGAGCAAGGAAATTCGAAAATGTCCATATTGAGGATCACCTTAATAGTTATATTGCAAAACTTCGAACAAACAATGAAAAATAAAAAAGTTTCTAAAAAACATTTCTTTCTTTATTTACTGTCGACGTTTGGAAACTAGGTACGGTTCATCTTCAGGACATCTGTCAATAAACATGATCTTGGAAAGACTTAAGCAAACAATATGTTTAAGAAAAATATTCATATTACGAGAAAATTAATGTACAGGAATTTGACAATATAATTAAAATGTAAATGATAAGTAATAAATGAGTAGATTATATAACAAAATGTTCGAAATGTTAAAGAGGTTTTAGGAAATATTACAAATGTAAAAAAGGTTTTAGAAGAAAAAAAATAGAATAAATTACCTGTGTGAATGGTTGTACACTAACACTTTTTCACTGAAAGAAAAATATCAAAAAACGTGATTTTATAAATTTCCTTTCATACGAAGGAACAGAATTTTGTAATCCATTTTTTTTTTTTAAATTATGTTTTTTCTGAGTTTCTTATGTGAGGCAAAAAGTATTATTTCCTCAATGTTATGGGACGACCATTTGGTAACAAACTGATTATGGAACGAATGATTTTTTCAATAAGAACCACTTGATTTAAAACCAGTGTGTACTTGTGTCGGTGTTCATTTTATATTTCAGGATGTAAATACTTATTGTAAATTATTGATATTAAATGGATGTCGATATTATTTATGTATTTGTCAAAAAGTGTAAAAAATTTAAATAAGAGTCATGTAACAGGTTGTGATCTGATCTAATGTTAACACTATTAGAAGCGTTCATAAGTATAAGACAACTTTTCGCAAATAACCTCTTAAAGATGCAATTTTTAACATATAAAATTTTAGGAGTAAAGTTAAAAGAGTAGGCTTTTTGGACAGAGTGCTGTATTAAGGTACTTTTGAAATAGATTTGAAACTTTGAAAGTTTTTTAAGTGTTAAAAAAAAACACCTAAAAATGTCATGGTTTTTGTTAGTACATTTTGCTCACTCAAAAATCAATTTATCTCGAAGTTTCCAGAAGTTTCAATTCACAGTGCAATGTTTTTTCAAAATTTATAATTGTTCAAATCAATTTAGATTTCATAAATTTTAATTTTAATTTAAACTGTGATTTTTAACCTTTTCCACTCGGATGTCGCCCTGGCGGCAAAACACCTATTAATTTTGCAGTATAACTTAATATGGATATAAATGCATAGTTATTTGCTAATAATATCCGAAGCCGGATAGGTTAGGATTTGACTCCACTTCAGAGAGGAGATATATCCACTTAACAACTCTATAACTCCGACACAACTTTGAAACATAATACTTGACACGAAGGTGTTATTTAGTGTGTTGTTAACATATCTAAGGATTTATTAAGACTTTGGAAATAGTTTACAAACAGTTCTAACATTTTTGTTCATTTTATTATAATAATTACTATATTATGCATTTCAATATGAATACAAATCTCAAATTGACAAAAAACTTGGGAATCAAAATCAAATTTGTAATTACTTTTGAAGAGAAAATAGAATTCTTTGAATATGTTTATTTTTATATGAAAATAATGTAGTGAACCTTATATATGAAATAAGAACAAATCTTTGTGTATAATATTTTAAATACATTTTTTTATTATTTCCTTTTCGAGAATAAATTATACATTAGGTAGTTTGATAAGCATACTATTACTTTTACACAATTATGAAATCATAATTGTATAAAAGTTATAATATAATACTAAATATTTGTTATCTGGTTTTATACCATTGAGAAAGCTCATTTACGGACATTATTGTATAAAGAATATAGAATACAAAATAGCATTATTTTGAGACATTATATACCTGGAAAGTCCTAATACTGGCTGTGAGATGAGAAAAGTACCACTTCTCCACCCAAATCTTTGTATTAGTAAAAAATTTTAAGCATATATCTGCACATGTTAACAGATTTAGTATCTGTTTAGGAAAGTCGGATATGACAAATCTTGTGAGACATTTCCTCTCAGATTCACTCCGAGGTAGGAGTTGTATCGGAGTGATAATTTCGGAGTAAGTTACCTATCTCTAATTCGCATGTAATATATAGTATATATGTCTATTCCTACTTCAATAGCAACGTTGGAATGTTTATTGGAATTGATATATATATATATATATATATATATATATATATATATATATATATATGGGTCATTCTTTTACAAACCGGACACTTTTTAACCTTGACATTTTAGAATTGTCTGAAAATTTGTTTACAGATACTATTCATAAAATCATTTGACACGTATTTCAGGATTTTGCTGAAAAAAATTTTTTGACTTAAATATTTACGATTGAAATATGGATTTTTTGCTCAATTTCTATGAACATCATCTGCGGTAAATTAATTATCTCCGGATGTGCTGATCCGATCAGTATTATTTTTTTTTATTACACTCATATTGAAGTGAACTTTGTAATGATTGAAAAATTTTTTTTTGTTTTTGCAATTTTCTTAACAATAACAACCCTTAAATATTTACAAAGGTTTTACTCGGCCTTTACCCGAATTGAATCGATCCAAAAAAAAACATATATTTTCTTTTTTTCTCTGCAACAAAATTCTTTTTACAATTTGTTGGAGGTTTTGTTACATCGAAAGATATTAAATATTTTCAAGCGCGAGCCGCGCTTTTCACGTCGTGGACCTCAAAGACTTGTACTCATTTGTCACTTTCGAATGACAATCGTATTGTTTTTCGGTTGAAAAATATTTTATAATTTCGCTTCTGGCGACAAATGAACATATAGTCGAAAAAAAACATTAGGGGAGAGCGGAGCTTAAAAGTTCGTGGGTAAAAAGATCCACTGCCAATATCTCAAAAACAAGTAAAGTTAGAAATTTTTTTAACAACAATATTTGAATGTAGACGGATTGTTCAGTTAGATTTTTCTAATAATAAAAAAATGTTTTTCAGCCACTTTTTTTAAATTCGTCATTTTCCGTCTTCACTCCGTAGCCTGGATAAAGAGGGATCGACTTATTTTTAATTTTAATAGAATTTTACGTAATAATAGCTAAATTTTATAGCCAATGTAACATAAAAATTTTATTCGTATATTTTTATAAAGAAAATACCAGATATACCTTTGATCTGATGCTTTGTCAGAAATATTTATCAGCAGAGTTAATTAACTATTAATTTATATATAATTATATATATCAATATATCTATTGTAAAATAGCTTCTTTCTAACTCAATTTAATTTTTTATTTACTATTTCCTTATTATTTACACCTAGGCCAGTATGAAGGTGTGGTTGACTCTGTTTACCCCACCCACATGTAAGCTTTAATAGAGATTATATCAGAAAGGGTTGAAGCCAACTTAAATATTCCTCTACATTCAAATATTGTTGTTAAAAAATTTCTAACTTTACTTGTTTTTGAGATATTGGCAGTGGATCTTTTTACCCACGAACTTTTAAGCTCCGCTCTCCCCTAATGTTTTTTTTCGACTATATGTTCATTTTTCGCCAGAAGCGAAATTATAAAATATTTTTCAACCGAAAAACAATAAGATTGTCATTCGAAAGTGACAAATGAGTACAAGTCTTTGAGGTCCACGACGTGAAAAGCGCGGCTCGCGCTTGAAAATATTTAATATCTTTCGATGTAACAAAACCTCCAACAAATTGTAAAAAGAATTTTGTTGCAGAGAAAAAAAGAAAATATATGTTTTTTTTTGGATCGATTCAATTCGGGTAAAGGCCGAGTAAAACCTTTGTAAATATTTAAGGGTTGTTATTGTTAAGAAAATTGCAAAAACAAAAAAAAAATTTTCAATCATTACAAAGTTCACTTCAATATGAGTGTAATAAAAAAAAATAATACTGATCGGATCAGCACATCCGGAGATAATTAATTTACCGCAGATGATGTTCATAGAAATTGAGCAAAAAATCCATATTTCAATCGTAAATATTTAAGTCAAAAAATTTTTTTCAGCAAAATCCTGAAATACGTGTCAAATGATTTTATGAATAGTATCTGTAAACAAATTTTCAGACAATTCTAAAATGTCAAGGTTAAAAAGTGTCCGGTTTGTAAAAGAATGACCCATATATATATATATATATTATATATATATATATATATATTATATATATATATACTCATGCAGTGAAAAATTATAATACAAAATTGTGCAATACGTATCATTTTGCATAAATGTTTATATTTTCATATTTCATATATATATATATATATAATATATATATATATATATATATATATAACAATATGTAGGTATATTCGTTTTTGCAAAACGAACGAACGTGAAGCTTTTGCTCGCGTAGTCAATTCAATTTAACAATGCCAATATATGAGAGAAAACCGGAACCAACAATCGCGCTGATGATTCCGTGTGCCGGAACCATTCGATATTTTTACAAATATATATTTGTTCATTTTCATACGCACATGCCTTTTGGATATTACTGCAGGAAAATTTATTCCAATTACTTAACGTAGTACATCTATTATAATGTTAAAAGTAACATTTAGTAATTTTGTCAAATACAGTTAGAAAATATTTAGTAAACCAGTGGTGTATGGCATCGTGCCTTAAGGCAAATTATTGTTAATTCCCGTACCGTTACGAAATGATCGAGGAATGTTAAAGGTTTTCAAACAGGTTATAATAAATTCTGTGATATCGTCTAATATATATAAGAATTATATAAACTGAATTGCAAAGTTAAAATTATTTACTTATAGTATATAAATGAGCTTTAGAACTTTAACCAGAAATAAAATTGAATTATAAATTATTTTCTATATTCATAAAAAAATTAAATGAATTTTTTTTTCTAAAAGCAATGATTTCGCAGAAAGTTCAAAGTCAATTCATCATTCATCATTCAAATCGGATGACCATTTCTCTTAAAGATGACCATTTTTGGTACATTTTTCTCTGTATCTTCTAAATGGCTGGACCTTCAAAACACACACACGCACACACACACATCCATTTTTTTAGGTATGCCAAACCTTTAAATCGTCGAGAATTGCAAACAATTTCATTTTCGATTTTTCAGAGGTTTCTGAACATTTTGGCATACCTTAGAAAAAATAGATGTGTATGTATGTAGGGATACAATTTTTTGTCCACGTTTTCGGGCACAAGGATCAACTGATTTTAATGGCTCAAAATATATTCATTTCCTATTGAAAAGAAGACGTGCTAATTAATTATTGCCAAAAGTTGGTCTAACCGTTTTGGAGATACGAATCAAAGAAAGATAGTAGAGTAGGAATTGAGTTTTTGAGAGAACGAAGCATCCGATTTGAATGATCCAAAAACATTTAATTCATAATGATGCGGAGAAGTTTTTCGCAAAGGCAAATCTAGCCGTTTTGGAGGTACGAGGCTAAATGTGAAAACATATCAGTTTATGAGAGAACTAAGCTTACGCTTTGAAGAATTCGAAACAAAAATCATTTCTATCGACACTGAGTAAAAACGATTAGCTTTGAGAAAGACTTTTTTCAAAATTTTAAAACTCAATTTTTATGATTCCTTAAGAATATTACCTTAAAAATTCTAAAGTTCACTTATGTACTAAAAAAATAATTTTGATTTTTACTGAATCGATTGAATCATTCAAATCGGTTGTTTCGCACGCCCGAAATCGTCGAGAAAAAATTGTATCCACACATACCTACACACACATCCATTCTTTTGAGATATGCCAACATGTTTAGAAACCTTCAATACGTAAAGATATGCAAAAATTTGCAATTTTGATTTTTGGCCGATTACAACAACTTACCCTACGGAAAGTTAATTATATGGTCAAATTTTGTAACAAAAACATAATGTACTTAAAAAATAAATTAATTGTTTTTTGTAGCACAAAATAATTGCAGGTCAGATTCATTTGAAATTAATCTAAATTTTGGATAAACCTAAATTATAAGTTTGCAGAATAAAGGCCATAAAATTTCTGGATATCGTTCACAAAATATTTAGTAAATTTTATTCAATTAGTATTGTATATATTAACCAAACGTAATCTTGCTGACCAAATATAATTTTCAATATATTTTTCTATATATTACAATTCATAAATTTCTTCATAAATCTATTACTACAGTTTTCAGTAACTATTATCAATTCAGTATCTGTTATCGCAGACATCTCTACAAATTTTACGAGTTATTACAATTTCCATTGCAACATTTTTATATGCAAAATAGAGCCGTGTAATCTCCTTTCAAATT
>NW_020537850.1:0-39105 GCF_003426905.1 Ctenocephalides felis | reverse complement strand
TAGACAGGAAAACTAAAAGTACAAAGGAAAAAAGTTATAGAAAACATATATTGACATTGTAAAGTGACATTTCTATGTAAAAAATAAATTATGTATTGAATTTTGTATTGAAAATAGCCTTACAAACTAAGGATACAGATCATACGAGTTACAATAATAGAATAAGTTACCCATGTAGAAATTAATATCGGTACAATATATTACCAATATTGGTTTTCTGGGGCCGTGATTGCCTATATTGCACAAATATAGGCGAACGTCGGTTCTGTGATGATGTCAACTAATCGATCAGGCCAACGTCAGCCGATATTGAGGCAATAATCTCTATAAATGGCCATGTCCAATATTGGTCTCAAACTAAAATAGAAATATTGATGCAATATTTTTTATCATCGGCTGATAAATATTGTCCTCAAACTAAAATAGAAATATTGATGCAATATTTTTTATCATCGGCTAATAAATATTGTCCTCAAATAGAAGAATAAATATTGATGCAATATTTTTTTATCATCGACTGATAAATATTGTCCTCAAACTAAAATAGAAATATCGATGCAATATTTTTTTATCATAGGCTGATAAATATTGTCCTCAAACTAAAATAGAAATATTGATGCAATATTTTTTATCATCTGCTGATAAATATTGTCCTCAAACTAAAATATAAATATTGATGCAATATTTTTTATCATCGGCTAATAAATATTGTCCTCAAATAGAAGAATAAATATTGATGCAATATTTTTTTATCATCGACTGATAAATATTGTCCTCAAACTAAAATAGAAATATCGATGCAATATTTTTTTATCATAGGCTGATAAATATTGTCCTCAAACTAAAATAGAAATATTGATGCAATATTTTTTATCATCTGCTGATAAATATTGTCCTCAAACTAAAATATAAATATTGATGCAATATTTCTTATCATCGGCTGATAAATATTGTTCTCAAACTAAAATATAAATATTGATGCAATATTTTTTTATTATCGGCTAATAAATATTGTCCTTCTCTAGAAAAATAAATATGATGTAATATTTTTTATCATCAATATTGTAAGTAAATATTGTACTCAAATTTAAAATATTGATGCAACATTTTTTATAATTCACTATTAAATATTGTTATTATTATTTAATTAACTTCTCGAAAAAGAAGTTTGTTTTGTGAAAAAATCTGATTTGCTAATTAAATATTTTGTCGAAGTGGAATGAGATCAAAGATCTATATATTCACATATATCCTATGCTACAATCTAAACGGTAAAGGATACTTAAAAGGTTTATTCAGACGAAAAATGCAGAATAAAATTACGAATAAAATGATTTATAATTCGACATGTGTATTCATATAATTTTCTTGAAATTTTCCAATTTTTTTTTAATTTTGGCACTGCAACTCGCCTATAGGCCAAACCGTTTATAATACCAAGTTCTGATATGTGGAAGAAAAACTAAGAATTTTGAGACGATTCTAACGATGTATAATACTTTATACGGTTTCTTTATAAAAATCTCAAATGTTGAGAATAGTATAAAAATTCAGTTTTCCTTTCATTATAAAAAAGTTATAAATGTTACAGGGTAATTTGTTTTAAATACTGTCCGATATATATAAAACTAATTGAAAACTTTAATTTTATTTACTCATGCAATTATAAAATAAAAAAATAATAATAAAGGGACTGGGATTTGAACCCCAAAATCAAAATTAAAACGCTGTGATGTTAACCATTACACCACCAAGATATATAATGGTATTGTAGCAACCCACTATCTTGTATTGCAGGTATAGGATTCTAGAACTTTCTAGGCACTGCTATGCATGAGCATGACTCATGATGCCACAAGTAACGCCGTGCGTGTCAAAATCACGGCGTCCTTAATGCAAAATTCTTAATTATAGTATGTTTTAAGATACTAGTTTTGCTGGAAATAATCAAATAATATTTTCAATTATGTGTAATGTGTAATAGTGTTATAGTGTACATTGTTTTCTAATGTGTGTAATGTGCATTGGTGCGAAATATATACCACAAACAAGTCTGGTTAACAATTGTTTAGTAAGCATTGTCTCTGAAAAATATACAATATTTCATTTCTTTGTTGTTACTTTGGATTAAAATACAAAGGTTTGAAAGTTCAACTTAATTTTACGTCATCTGATTTGATTTGGGATGGATAGATTAAGTAATAAGTTATGTATATCTAACATAACCTTAGTTTTAATAGACGAATTCTTTTTACTATTGGTGAGTATAATACTTAATTATGCGTTTATGCATTGTAACTAATAGCTATTTATTTTTAGAATAATTACTGCTAACTACGTTATTATTAGTATCTCTAATAAAAAATCGGAAACTAGCTATTCGAAATGTCAAAATTTGCAAGTTTTCAATAAAAATGGTAAGAAATGCAAGATAATTTTATTTTTCTCACTAAGGATTTTTATATTGATCAGGAGTTTAAACACATTGAGAAATCAGTTGTACATATTACGTGAAATATAATAAAATATAACATAACCTAATCTTTTTGAGTGAAGACATATTGCACTTTCATATTTATAAAAGGTAAGACAATACTTGTTATAATATAATTATATGTCTCTGCATTTAAAACATATTCTTATTTATTTTCAGGTAATATTGTTGTAAGCGCAGAAAATAGCGAAACTGGTTTGCTTAGTAGTAAAATGTTATCGAAAAGTTTTTCATCAAAAGTTTGTAACTAAATAAGTTGTAGAAAGGAAAGATATAAATTTTGACAGAATAGTCATAATGTTTGATTATAATAAATGCAATGTGGAATGTCAATAAATCTGTACATTTGCATAGCAAGATTCTAGACTATGATATGAAGTCATTATTTTTAAGGTAAAAGTAGAGTCAAGTACATTTTACAATCTCATTTTAACGCTTTCATAAATTATTCATATTGATAATATATAATGATATATTATAAATTTATTAACAAGGAATACGAGGTTTCAGATACAAACTTGGACAAAAATATTTTGGGGTTATGATTGAAAAAGTTTCCCAGTCACTGTTCTAGACGATAAGATAAAAGTTATCACTTCTAAACGGAAGAGTAAAGTCAATCCTATTTTACAGTCTCATTTCAATGCTTAGGAAAGTTAATTTGCTTTTTTTACTGTTATTCGATTATAATTTACTTGATATATATCAAGGAATTTAAAGATAATACAACGAGCACAAAACAAATTTCTGCGGCAAATATTAAACGCTCCTCACTACATGCCAACATGGATTCTCCATAAAGACCACGGGTATATATCAATGTTTGCCTGTAATTATAAGAATAGAATTGACGCACATCCAAACCAACTAGCATGCAACTTATACCAGGAAGGCCAGCCGACCAGGCTCAAAAGGAAAATACCTCGAGATTTATTATAGTTTATTTTATATATATATATATATATATATATATATATATTTTCTCTCTATTTGTCTTTAGTTTTTTCTTTTTATATATTAACTATAGTAGATACACCACTGGGCGTATCTACTAATTTGTAAACAACGAATTGTAAACACTTGTCAGCATTCTCTGCTAAATATAATTATTTTTATAGATTGCAGAATGAAAATAAAATAAAAAAAAAAATAATAATTTACTTGATATATATCAAATGTAAGGTAGGTTTCCCAATGACTGTTCTAGACGATGAAATAAATATTTCATAATGGATAATAAATATATTAACAACAAATAAAATATGTTCAGATGCTGTGAAATGTTTTATCGAGTGATGATGTTATAAATAGGAAAGTTTATATGCTTTTGTTCTTGTTATAAAAAAAAATTTACTTGATATGTATTAATAAATGTCTATTAAAACAATAATCAATATTTATGACACTTTTGTGTTTTATAAATAATCATATTTTTAATGCAGTTATATATTTGTATCATTGTTTATATTTAATAAATGAATTTCCACAAAAACATTCTTAATAAATTTACGTATATGTTCATTTCAGAAATAAATAAATAAATTTCAGGTGTTTTATTGTTAAATAAATGACCTTGATTCATGCGTTATATTATTTCAACTTCAAATCTTCAAATATTTGTGTAATATTTCAACATCAGTTATAAGTTTCAGAATAATTCAATAATTAATAATTCTAAATGTTCACCAGCTCTCTGTCTAATTGTATATTACCTTACCAACATTCAACAATTTGTAGGCAACATTGGTTCCAAATTTCCAAATATAGACCAATATAGACCAATGTTGGTTTACCTATATGGCCTCAATATAAAAAATGTTCAATTTTTATGACCAGCCGATATTGGTTTCAAATTTGACCAATGTAGATTTTATATTGCTTGTAGATTCAGACCATATTAATTTCTACATGGGTATGTTTATGTTTAATATTGTATTTTAAAATAAAATATTTAAATATCAAATTTTTGAAATTTTTAATTTTAATATAAATTTAGAAAAATTCGAAAAATATCAAAAATTTAAAAACAAGACAATTTCTTAAAAAAATTAGAGAATATTTCGAAATTTTCAATAAAAAAATCGAATATTTTTGAAAATACTCAAAAAATTTAAATGATCGATTTTTTTAAGAAATTCCTAAAAATTACAAATTAAGGGTAAAGATCACACGAGTTACAATTTAAGTATAAGTTATGTTTATGTATAATATTGTATTTTAAAATAAAATAAATAAAAATTAGTTTAAATCTAGAAAAGCGATTTTCCGGTGGAGACGCCATGTACATATTCAGGAAAATATCGATTTAAAAATCAAAATGTAATACCCTGTTAATATTATATAATTCTAAATACTGATGAATTCAAAGTATTTAAATATTAAAATATTACCCCATAACTCGAATTGTTATTGGAAAATTTGTTCTCTCAAAATTTTCGAATTCTATTACATTTATATAAATGTAAATATTGTAATTTTGTAAAAATAAAATTACATTCAGAGTTTCTTCGTTTTAACACATGTAACTTGTAACACATGTAAGACAATTAATTAGACAAACCTTGATGATAAGTAAATAATATTGTCAATATTCTATGTAATTAAATAATTTTGTTACATACTGTATTATGTAATTTTGTGTTTTTAAGTGCAATATGTACTATACTATTTATTGTAATTTATCTATATTATATGTTTAATAATTATATTATTTATTTAATATTTGAATTATAAAAGTTTTACAAATTATTTACAAAATAAATATAATTTAAGATTGTTAGTGTATTTAAAAAAGTCATAGTGTAAAAAAATCATTTTTAAAATTTCTTGTATTAATTTTTTATATATGACTCTGAATTATTTCCAGTAATCCTCTTGAAACTATAAATAAATAGTAGTCCACTAATAATTATCATTCCAAATCTCCATTTTTTATGGAAGTCAATTTTAATAAATAATGCTTATAAGACTTGTATATATCTATCTACTGATACATCATAGAATGATTTATTCCTTTCCACTCGAAAAGGCTCTTCAAAATTTAGTCAAGTGGAAACTTAGAGATTTGCATACGACCCGAAAATTTTAGGAATGCCAATATCTGCTATATAATATCTAAATAAGTAATATTTTAATATCTATTTAATATATAATTCAATCTGGTATAAAAATTTTAGGAATTAAAAATTACCTTTATATGCTATATTACAAAAGAATTTTTCTGAGTTGATTTTCACAAGAATTTTTAAATAAATGTACAAGATGTCGAAATTAACTTTTTTTCGAATGAAAATAGTTTTTTTTTTGAAGCTTACAATTTCATTAAAAAAAGTATATATTAGCAAAATAGATAGAATCAAGAATATCTAGATTACCATAATAGTTTGTTAAAAAAAACATAATTTAATGTTATTGTGTGTACTTTATTACATTAATATATTATTTTCACTAGAACTAGTTTTTTTGTTTTTAATTTAGGACAAATATTTCAAAAAATTTAGTAAAAAAATGTTATTAAAATAGCAATAGGCTTATTTTTTATTTAAAAACTATTTTTTATGAAAATATACACAATAAAAAGCTTTATGAAAATATACACAATAAAAAGCTTTTTTCAGGAACAGATGCTTTTAGTTTGCTTATGTTATTAAAACAATATTATTATTATATTATATTAATAATAATTTCAAAAGATTTAGAAGATAAATGTTAGTAAAATAATATTTTTAATATGTTTATGTTTTTATTTAAGAATTATTATTTTCATAAAAATATACTCGATAAAAAACTTTTTTCTGGAACATATGCTTTTAGTTTGCTTATATCCAATAAAAAATTTTTTAGAAAACTTTTTATTATGTAAACTATATACAACATAATATTGGTAAGGTACAAGAATGTAAAAAACCAAAATATTTTAGTATTTTTTTATATTCTTTGCTTTATAAAAAATTCACAAATTTAATTTAAATTTTCTATTTCACATATTGTATGTGAATACACTTTTAATTAATAGACTTATTAAACGCTATTTACAAACAAACTGAAATATTTAAATCCCAATCCTCAAGTAGAATATTACTTTATTCAATTTTCGAAATCTTGAGGATTTATTTTTTATATTTTGCAGTAAAATCATTTTTTTGCAAGAAAATGGGAACCAAGGCAAAAATATAATTTGTTAGAATATCGCAAACCGAAAATATTAAAAGTTATAATAATCGCAAAAAATTCCAAAATAAAAATACTTATATATCTTTGCGGTTCAAAGGTTTCTGAACATTTTGACATACCTTAAAAAAAAATCTGTGTGTGTGAGCGCGCGGATATAAATTTTGGTCGACGATTTCGGGAACACCGATCAACCGATTTGAATAATTCAAAAAAACATTCGATCCGTATTGGTAAGGAGGCGTGTTGGTTAGTTTTTGACATAGGCAGGTCTAGTTGTTTCAAAGATATAGAGCAAAAAGTGCAAAAAATGGCAGATTCTGAGAGAACAAATCGGCCGATTTGAATAATTCAAAGAAACATTCGATTCGTATTGATGTGGAGACGTAGTGATTAGTTTTTGGTATAAGCGGGTCCAGCCGTTTTGCAGATACAGGGCAAAAAGTGCAGAAATTCCGATTAGATCCTAGACAGCCGTTCATAGCTTTTCTAGCCGATTTTTTTAATTTTTTTAATACTTTTGATGTTTGTATAGTTAATACTTAATGAACTATTTAAAATTGTTAGCTCAGTGCATATATTTCGCGAACAAAAAATTGATGCATTTGAAATAAAATATGTTCATTCTAACAATAATTCCGCTTGATTAGATTTTGTTTATATATATATATTTCATTAAAATATATATAAACAACGTCGTCTGATCTAATAAATTTTCACATTTTGTCCACAAGGAACAGATAATGCAAATTCTAGTTTTTATAATATTTATTCATGAACATTTTTGTTGACTGATTACTTTTATTCTTCGAATATTTGATTACGGTACGGGAAGTTCCAGCAATTTGCCTTTTGCCCACTAGTTATTTCTTGGTCGTTGGCTTACCATCTATTACAATCCTGTGACTATGTCAATTTATCATCGTTTTTGATAAATGACTTGGCAGATTTCAGTTAATATGGTCCTGTGGTTGTGTGTTTGTGTGGTTATGTGTGAAATGTGTGTATAAACCACATTCTATAGAAATCCTTAACTAGTTAAGTTTTGTACGATTGATATTATATATTGTGAGGAACAGAACTTGCACAGTTTCAAAATTAATTAATTTTATGTACACGTGAACCAATTCGAATTGAAGTCGTAAAATTTATTACAGCTGTATATACATATATATATATATATATATTTATATATATATATATTTTATATATATATATATATATATATATATATATATATATACTTACATACAGGCTATTTAAAAATTCAAAAATGAGGAATCGTATTAACTGACGTCAATTTCTATGAAATGTGTATGTGTATTGATCAACTGGTTATGATTTTTTACTTCTATATTAGGTTTCATTATTTTCATGGCAATCATTTGAAATTAGTTTCTTATGGTAAAACTGATATTATTTTTCTTCTCTAATTATATTATAAATTTAAATATACTTAAATTACAATCTAAATATAATACATATATAGGTAAGTTCTTGTGGGGCGATACATAAAAAAATAAAAAGCAAATATTTATAAATTAATCTTTAATTCCAAACGTTTCGACATTCAATTTAATGTCATCATCAGTGGATCATACAAATAAATTTGAAAAAAAAAACACAAAAAACATACAAAATGCACGAAAAAACAAAATAAATATACGAAAATAAATATGAGAAACAAAAAATTGATAAAACGTCAAGTTATGATAAATTTGACACGTAACATATACTCCAAGCTGACAACATGTTCATTAGAAATAAGCTTTTTCATAATAAAATATATTATTTATTTTAATTTTACAATTTTTTAAAATTTATCATAACTTGACGTTTTATCAATGTTTTGTTTCTTATATTTATTTTCGTATATATATTTTGTTTCTTCGTGGAATTTCGTATGTTTTTTGTGTTTTTTTTTCAAATTTATTTGTATGATCCACTGATGATGACATTAAATTGAATGTCGAAACGTTTGGAATTAAAGATTAATTTATAAATCTTTGCTTTTTATTTTTTTATGTACCGCCCCACAAGAACTTACTTATATATCTCAACATCATAATTAACAACTAAATATATATATATATATATATATATATATATATATATATTTGAAAATTTTGGAAAACTAAAAATTATATTTTACTATTTTCTCGTAGGGTAAGTTAAAGTGAGGGGCCGAAAATCGAAAATGAAAATTTTTGCTATCAAAAAAGTGGAAATTGATTTTTCATAGAATTTTTTGTAAAATTCATGTTCAACTTTGGTCACAAATTGTTTGTGAGTCCTAGTTTTTTTGCGAAATTATTGAAGGAAATGCTACATCGTAAACAAATTCTTATCTTATAAAAAAAAACGGAAATTTGTATCCGCACACACACACATATATGTCAATTTTTTCTAATCATAGGGTAAAAAAATAAAATAAAATAAATATAAAATAAATAAATATAAAGAGAAATAAATATAAATATAAATATAAATATAAATATAAATATAAATATAAATATAAATATAAATATAAATATAAATATAAATATAAATATAAATATAAATATAAATATAAATATAAATATAAATATAAATATAAATATAAATATAAATATAAATATAAATATAAATATAAACATAAACATAAACATAAATATAAATATAAATATAAATAACCTATACAAACCATATGTTCGATTATAACCCCAAAAATGAGAAATATGTCAAAACATAATAGATTTTGATGTATAAAAGATGTAAAATTATGGTCGTGGTTCCTCTCTTTAAACCTAAGACAGATTATATATAATATTCCCCAAATCGTGTAGAAAAGCTCTCTAAATGGCACATTTAAGATCTTGATAAATTTAAGACGAGGGTCTTTTAACGTTACATTAACCTTATTTCTCCAAAAACATCTTATATGCTCTTAAAAATCTGAAAAGTAATTCTTCATAATGTTATGACAAGGCCATGATACGCTTCGACTTCCATACATTATGCTACTGAATAATACTGAATACTGTCAAAATGTCATGTATTTAGTCTTCATTCAGGCGTTTTAAACACAAACTGCAACGTCACTCGTATGTTATGAACCTGAGTCAGAAACACCCTGTTATCTAACATCGTTTTAATGACATTTGTGCGGTTTCTACGTTATATTTTACTAGCTGACAACCTGAGAAATACGCCTGACTGCACGGCAAACGTATGACCTTTTTCAAATTTAGTATGGAAAGTTCTTCATAACATGGCCTTGCCATAACATAGGTCTGTTATGCGGCAGAATCGGTCCATCAATGTATTTTTCGAACTCAAATAACAAAATTCTATCCTTCATATGTTGCTCAGTCTACTAAAAACTTGCAAATTTCATGTCCGAAGACACTTTTTTATATCCGAATCATAAAAAGGCAAACTTTTTACGCGTCTCGGAGGCATTTAATCACACTCTATAAAGTTGGAGGTTTTTATTTTATGAAGAAACCGAAAGATCGACAATTCTATTGCGATCGGACCGAATCCGAATTTGTTTGGAAGAAAAAACGTAAATTTTATTGCTCGGAGCTACTTTATAAATTTTATTACTTTCTACATATAAACTGTCGGAATGGGGATGTAGGATGGCGGATTTTATGAATATAAATCGTATGGGCAAAAGAATATTGTATATCCAGTAATATATACATATATATATATATATATATATATATATATATATAAACTAAAGTCAAAGCAAAATTGTTTCCAAAATTTAAAAAAAATAGGAGCGAATAACTCTTGACAAAAATAAATATTTTCTTAAAGTGAAAAAAATTGAATATATTTTTCAATTCAGCATTAAAAAAATGCAATAAAACAAATAAAAAATTGGTCTCAATATTTAAAAAAAATATTGAGGGTGAATAAACCCTTGATAAACATAAATAGAACTTTGAATTAAAAAGAATTGTATGTATTTTCAATTCTGCATTTAAAAAATTACAATAAAAAAATTAGCCTCACAGTTGAAACAATGTGTTAAGGTTGGACAACCCTTAATAGAAATAAACTGTTTTTTAAAGTAACATTCAAGCATTTTCATATACTCAAAAAAAATCTTAAGTAAAATTATGTCAAACAAAGGTCAAATTAAAACTAAAAGAAGGTTGATTCCAAAATTAAGAAAAAATTAAGAGATGGACAATTCTTGATAAAAATACATAGAATTTTGAAATCATTGAAAAAAATTGTTAGGGTTGGACAGGTCTTAATAATAATAAATTATATTTTAACGGAAAATTTAAAGTTTTTAAATATTCAAAAAAATGTAACTAAAATTGTGTCAAATGAAGGTCAAATGACAAGTAGTAAAAAAATAATTCTGAAATTTAAAAAAATAGGAGTATTTCGAAATAAAGAGAATATATATCGTATCGTAGAGAGTTCAATGAATTTTTCAAGTTCAAATTATAAAAAATTCAAATAAAAATTGGTTAAAATGTTAAAAATAAATATTAGGATTGGATAACTCTTAATGATAATAAACAGTATTTTAAATTAAATTTGGGTTTTTTCTTCCAAATCAAAAATTTAAACCAATATTATGTCAAAAATAATCAATGATAAAAAATGATAGAATAACTAAAATGACTACAATAAAATAAGGGTTGGTGATAAAAAATTAAAAATTTTAGGTTGTATGTATGTTTTAATGCCACAATTTCAAAAAATAAAAACAAAAAATATGTGCAAGAATTGAAAAGAAAAAAATATTGAAGGTGAACAATTCTTATTACTTATTAGGAGTATAAAATATAGATAGTAGCCGATTCCGAGACCTGCTGAATACGCATATAAAATTTGTTAAGAATCGGTAAAGCCATTTCGTAGGAGTACGGAATCGAACATTGTGACACGAGAACTTTATATATAATATATATTAAATATTCATCTTAAATTATGTTGTAAAATGAATAGCCCTCGCGCGCGGCTTTGTGCGTTTAACCCGGAATAAGCGGTCGTTCCAGGTTGCGTGCGAAATAGAAGAAAATCCTGGGAAAACAATTATTGAAAAAATTATATATACACACACACACACATATATATATATATATATATATATATATATATATATATGTATATCATATATTTATAAGACTGTCAGAATGTCTCATTTTCACTCTATTTTCCCAGTATTTCGTATTAAGTTGTATTTGCTCGTAAGCTTCGGAGCAAAAGTGAAGAAACCATTTAAACGCAAATTAGATTGGAAATCCTTGCGACAAAATACATTTGCATATAAGGATTGGAGGCATTTGTAGGAAAAAGATAAATATCTTGTTTGGGTTATACTAGATGAACATCATTAATATTGTTATTATATATTTAAATATTGTTCTAGACAGAAGAACCTGATGATTAAACGTACCTAGTTCCAAAACGTTTTAATTAAACATCTACAAAAAAAAACTTATTGTTTTTTATTTATTGGATTTATTGTTGGGAAAAGAAACTGAAGACGCCCGGTACAATGTTTATTAAAAAAGTCAATTAAAAAATCACTACACACGGACACTTTATTACCTCGAACGATCAGATATAATTAATTATCAAATAGGCTATATCAGACCTGAAATAACAAATAACTGAATGGAAAATAATAACTAGTTCAGAAATTGTTTGTAGAAATGTAATGTATTTATTTTAGTTAGTTGTATTAGATGTTATCGGGTCAAGGTATACGTACAGAATGAGTAAATTTCTTATAACTAGTTTAGTATCTACAGTAGGGTAAGAAATTATTTTATTATGTCAAGTAGACAAGGATAGATGAATAAAATATGTGAGGCTCGAACAGAAACCCTTATCAATTTATTAAAAAATCTAGGAAATATTAAATTTATATATATATATATATATATATATATATACAAATGTCCTTTCCTCTTTTCCTTAACAATGTGTCACTTTGTGAAAAGTCACATTTAAAAGGATACAGTCCGGGAATAAAATCCCTGGAACAAATGTTGCAAGAATGTCTCCAATGTGTCGGAATGCCGGATTAAGAAAGAATGTTTCTTTCTACAGAATGTATTTATTAGTCGCACTACAATCCTAAGGAACACAACAGGACATTGTTACTTTGTTTAAGAAAAAAAACTACTGGAAAAAAGGACACTTGGAATCGATGTTTTTAAAAGTCATGTTGAATGATTTTTATATTAAAAATTGATTGCGAAGATGTATAATGACTTGATTTTTTTACTCTTGAGAAACTGTTGTATTAATTTTTATTATTTACCCTGTGGTGTCACAGAGCCATATATCCTATTAAATTACAATAATAGCTGTCATATTTAAACTTTTAGCTACTAACTACATAATATTAGAGATGATAAAGTTCAATACCTGAATAACAATCACAAGGCAAAAAAAAAATTACTTAAACATGACTAGTTTAAAAATTTATTTGCAAAATAAATTTTGACTAAAATTACAATGTGCTGTTGTTAACCCTAATTGTCACCATCAACGACATTGATCACTACCGGAAAAAAAATGTTCCATGAGTTTTATTTTAAATTATTATTATTATGAAAGTGTATACGACAGTTTTTACTAGTTTGTAGTTTTTATCCATTATTTACTAATATACACAAAATAAAATATTCGGAAACAAATTTTTAGTCCTAAATTCACATATTACTAATTTTCAAAATAATAAATTAGGTTTTTCAAAGCACAGTGCCACTCACACCCAGTTTACAAAATATTTCACCACGTGATTTGATGTATTCAATTATTCTTTTATACTTAAAAAAAAATGAATTGCTTTGCCTTGTTATTAACTTCCCGAATGAGAAGTTTATGTTTTCATCAAAAAATCCGATTTGCTAATTTTATGTTTTCTCGACGTTTCAAGCCATTCTGAAGCGAATGAGACCAAATTTGGAAAAAGTATGTGTGTGTGTGTGCATGTGAACAGATTTTTTGCCGTAAATCGACGTTTTCTCGAAAACGGCTGGGCCGATTTCAAAAATTTAAAAGCCATTCGATGTATTTCGGTGAGGACTAGTGTTTCTGAGTTTTGTGCAACGATCGGCCAAGCCGTTTCTTTGTAAATTCCAGAAAAGTGAAAAAATTTTCGTCCACGTTTTAGCCCGCAGTTCTGAATCGATTTTGAAAATTCAAAAACCGTTCGATAGATATTGGTTGGGAATCGTGCTGATTAGTTTTTGGTAAAGATCGGTCGGGCCGTTTTCTTGTAATAAAGTTTTTAAAAAAAAAATTACCGGCCTACGACAACTCGTTTAGCTTTAAAAATTCGTCAAAGTTTGCAAAAATTAGTATCGTTTTTTTGGCATTTGTCAAAATTAGACCTTTCATCGACATTTTCTCAAAAACGCATGAACCGATTTCAGAAATTTAAAAACCATTTGATGTGTCTCAATGAGGACTATCGCTTGTCACTTTTGTGCGACGATCGACCGAGCCGTTTCTTTGGAACTTCGAAAAAAGTGTTAAACTTTTCGTCCACATTTAAGCTCATTCTACCAAATCGATTTTAAAAAATCAAAAACTGTTCGAAATATATAAGTTGGGAATGATACTGTTTAGTTTTAGATGAAAATCTACCGAGTTGAAAAAAAAATTTAAGCCGATTTTCATGGAACTTTTTTTGGCGATATACATCATGGTCTTATAGAACTTACTGAAGTATTACGGCCTTACGACAAGTAGTTTAATTTTAAAAATTCATTAAAGTTTAAGAAAATGAGTAGTTCTTTTGACGTTTGTTAAAATTAAAATTAGACGATTTACTTGATATAATGATAGAGTACTTGGTCGTAATGAACATGCTAATCAATTAAAGTCCTACAAAAAACTGGCTCAATTATAAAAGTTATTGATTTTTGAAACCAAAAATGTTCAATTTCGATTTTTTGACGATTATAATAAATTACCATGCTGGGATTTAAAAAGAGCAATAAAAGTATGAAATCTACCATGTACCTAGTATGCATAAATGTAGATTATAATCAAGGATACCTGGCAATAAAGTAAAATTTGTGATACTCTCCCTTACCACAAACATCCCTCCAAGTAAATCATCAACAATAAACCCACCTACCATACCCAAAATCACAAGTCCCTTATAATATTCCCTTAACAATACCTTCGACACCCACTACAGACTCCGTGCATTGTCACCTCTATATGTTGTATCGAGTTCTCGTTCTTCGCAAAGTCTTATTAAATAAAGGAACAGACGAACATAGAATGAACAGACGGACGTACAAGTGAACAGAGGATGTTCCTAAACAGACAGACATACAGACGGACGGATACGATGGAGTGATGTTCGCGATTTTGCTCCGATTTGCCTTTTGCATCGCTGACAAACGCCACAGAGACGTGACCTACATAGTATTACAGGGGATATGAAATAGTGCGAGTGCTAGAAAGATTTGTTTATTCACTTGAAAATATATAAACACTATTAAATTAGTGGTGCATTGTGTCTTGACACGATAATATCAGAAAAATTATCACTGCATGATCAAAGATTCTGTTATCATAACATTCTTCCTTGCTTTTTTATATGTAAAATACGCCTGATAACATAGCAAATAGATAGACATTTTCACAGTTTTCACTATCAAAGAACACGACGATAAGATAACGTTGCCATAACAACGCTATGTTATGAGCTTTGTTATGGTAGAATTTCCTCCTTTATAAATTAATAATAAATTACAAATATAAAGAGATATGAGTGTTTGAACAAAACACTAAAAAAATGTTCGTTTCGCTGTAACATAAATTGCTAGAACTTTCTTTTTGGCGAGTAAATATAAAAAAATCTTTGAAAAAGTTAGGTTCTTGTTCAATTCAATAGATTTGTAGTTTCTGAATAAATACAAAAAAAAGCTTTACTAGGTTTACGTAGAATCGTCTTTGAAATCCATAATCTAGTGATACATGTTAGAAATATAATAAAAATGGGTACCCTATTAGTTTAATACTATTATATTTGGATAGTACTCGTCAAGAACTTTCATTTGATACCCTACATGCTTATATTTGACGTGACAACATTTTGAACCACTGTATTTGCAACCCAATGGTCCGCTTTTTATTAAATCTTTTGTAACTTTTGAACGGTTCGTTTAAACTAAAGGCAGTATTCAACAAAACTGTGGTAAATTGAATGATCTATAACACTGTCTTGCACAGTAATACTCTACAGCAACTTGGCATACTTTAAAATAGCAAAGTGAATATAACAAATTCAATTAATGTTTTTTACAGCATCATATTGCTTTTTAGGGCTTTTTAGGGCGATTTTTGTATATTGCTCGTTGAGACCTTACATTTGATACCCCACATGCCATATATAACATACAAAAGTCTCTAGCCATTGTTCTGCAACCCTTTGGTATACTTTGTTCAAATTTGTTTGTCAGTAGAGTCTGTTTTTTATGTTTGTTGTCGATGATTATTGTGATCAATAGAATAGAGCAAAATGTTTTAGATTCAAAAAAAAATAATAATAATAATATAAATTCAGTAGGTAAAATTTCTGATTTATAAATAATTATGAGAAAAAAATAGATTTTTTTAACAAAAATTTTTATGTTACAGGTTACTTGAACTTCTTTGCTTAAAAGAAGTTTTTTGATTGTGAAAAATACAAGAAAATTATATAAGGTTGTCAAATATCTCCCTTCCGCCTTTTTGTATTATAAACCAAAGGCAAAAAAGCGGAAGGGAGATATTTGACAACCTAATAGTTTTAATGGCATTATGCTATTATTTTTATTATAAAGAAACTAATATGCCTATTTAATGTCGAACAAGTTCATTTTTTTCACATTATGTGATATTTCCTCAATGTTTTCATGTGTCATTTTACTAGCATTTGTTACTTTTAGCATCTTGTGTCTTTAGTTATTTTTTCGACTAGCTCTCCTACTAATATTCGCGCCATCAGTTGTAATTTTGAATGCGCAAAAGGAAGCAGTTTTCCAGTAATATTGTATGAACTGAGATTGTGAAATCGCAGATGCATTTTCGAATTTACACATGTTATATTATCGAAGCATCCTTGAAATTCACATTGTTGTTTCAGACACATATTAGGAAAAAAAATTATAATAGAACAAAAAATAATATAGTATTTATGTATACAAAAAGTTCACATTATGATTGTTATAGATCATTAGGATTATTTTGGGACTGATTTGCTCTGATCATTTACAAGGCATTTTTCAAGTTATTGCCAAAATTCCTGATTTTATATTTTTTCAAGTTATAATGAATCGTTTGATACCAAAATTGGTGAAAGTATTTATGGGTAAATTCAAAATCGTTCTAATTTATTTTATCCAGACTGTCACAACCAGTTTCTCGGTCAGTTTACTAATATCCTTATTTCTTGTTGAGGTCCTTTGAAATTCTCACACAGTTTGTACAAAGTTTAGCAAGTTTTGTAAGGTACAGGTCATGTGGTTGCAAGGGAATTGGAACTTTGCAAAGTTTGCAGAATTAAAGCAAAACTCTAGTATTTGTTTATCAAAGTTCTGGGTTTGGAACTGATTGTGAAAATTAGATAGTTACAAATACTATAAATTATATAAATAGAAAAATAAATTTTTTACTTCACATTTTAAAGTTCATTTAAAATTTTCTCTTAATTGAATTTTTCCCGGTGAAAAGTTTTCTAAATAAAAGTTACATGTCGGATTTAATGCAGAAGAAAATCGTTTTGTGCAACTTTGTATCCTAGATACAATCTTGACTTGATGTCGGGAAATTCGACGAGGACCGTGCAATTTTAATAGAATGCTTCGGTAAATACATACTTGTATGTCGAATATAGTTTTAGACGGAGAGCTGACAAAAAACACGAATTTTAGTATGCGTTGCAATGTTTGTCCGCGATGTACTCCTAAAGTACTGAACCGATTTTATTCTTTTTTGGTTCAACGTGTGCATTTTGATTCAACTTAGGTTATAGGGTATAATAAAAAATTTAGTTCAAATTGGAAATATTACAATTTCACAAATTTTCAATAATTTTGACAGTAAGAACTTTCAAAGTTGTCAATGTTTCTAGAAACCGTACATTAATATATTAGTATAGCAATGTATGTCCTGAATGTACTCCTAAACTACTGAACCGATTTTAAATTTGATTGGCTCATTGTGTGCATTTATGTCCAACTTACGTTATGGGCTATATTAAAAAATTCAGTTCATATTGGAAATATTGAAATTGTACAAATTTTCAATAATTTTGACAGTAAAAACTATGAAATGACAGTTGTCAATGTTTCTAGAATCTTTGTACATGAATATTGTAGTAAGTATTACGATGTTTGTCCCGAATGTACTGCTAAACTACTGAACCGATTTTAATTTTTTTTAGCTCATTGTGTGCATTTAGATTCAACTTAGGTAATAGGCTATATTAAAAACTTCAGTTCGTATTAAAATAATTTAAATTTTAGATTTTTCTAAACATTTTGACAGGAAGTTTAATCACACTGTGAAATTTTTGGAAATTACACGTTTCTGGAAACCGAGAGAATTTTTTATACGATTTTTATTTCAAAGCTTGAAAAAAACTAAAAATTACAATTTGTAACCAAAAAATTAGATTTAAAAAAATCCGACAGTCCAAAAAACAATGTTTTTTTATATTTCAAGAAAAGCAGATTTTTTTCTATAATATTATATTGCTTTATTAAAAGATTTAATTAGAATGTATGGTATCAATTATAATTTGTTTGAATTATAAAACTAGTAGTAAAAAATGTCCAATAAATTTGATATTCGCAAATTTGAAAAAAAAAACAAAATGAAATAAAAATGACAGGGTTACTAAGATATTATGAACCTCGTTTCATAGTCAAAAAATTACATTGACAGTCACAAATTAAAAAAAAATTAGTGTTCTAAAAATTAAATACTTTTATCGAATTCCAGGAAAAACACATTTATTATAAAGTTTAACAATGTTTCATTAAGAAAGATTTAATAAGAACACATAATATCAATTATAATTTGTATTAGAGATATTAAATTAGTAAAAAATGTCAAATATTACATACATTTGAAACTAAAAAACAAAATAATAACGACAAAGTTGCATATTTATTATAATCAAAAATTTATGTTTAAAGTTAGAAATTTGATTAAAAAAAACTTCGAAGCTCTAAAAAAGCAATATTTTTAGCCAATTTGAAAATAAGTAAACATATACTTACATTATTTGACATAAAATTCTGTATCTAAATCTTAAGTCTAATTTATATTAAGTATTGTATAAATCTTAAATTGTATTGGAAAAATTATATTATTTGTATGAAATCAATAACTGGTAAATTAAACAAAAAATCAAAATAAAGTAAAAAAAATTCTTCCAAGTTGCTTAAAATTTTTGTTTCTAATTGTCGTATTTTTTCAGTTTTCAATTTTGGTCTACAAATTAAAGTATATAATATCTTTTAAAACTTGCAAAATTTAAGTGCACACAATGAGCAAATGAAGTATAAAATGTTTACCAGTTTATCACCAAGTTTCCAGAAACATTGACAACTGTCATTTCACAGTAAGTTCAAACTTCGTAAATGTCAAAATGTTTTCAATTATCTAAAAATTTAATACTTCTAATTTGAATTAAAGTTTCTAATATAGCCTATACCCTAAGTTGGATATAAATGCACACAATGAACCAATAAAATTTAAAATCGGTTCAGTAGTTTAGGAGTACATTTGGGACATACATCGCGACACATAATTCACATGGTGGTCCTTAATATGGACATTTTCAAATTCCTTTGCTCCCAGAGGCTCAAATGGTTCCAAATTGCCAAAAAAAAAATTGTTCTGAAAGTTTTAGCTTTTAATATTAACTTTAAGATAGTCCGCACCACAAACAAAACCTTTTCTCCAAAGAAATAAAGACATGAGATCATTGCAAATGAAATAGAAGCCATCAGCTTTCTCCTCAGACAATTGTTCGAATAAATCTTCTACAGTCTCTTCTTTTGTCGAGGGATTTCGAGGATTTCAATAAAGTTTCACACAAATTGATATATTATCATCAAGACTTTAGAATATTAAACAACACCTCACAGAACTGATTTTATACGGAACATTATAAACTCAAACTAGAAAACGACGAATTGTTAACAATTGAATCGTTTTATGAACTTATACATTTTAATAACAAATTTTGCAGAGAATTATAATATTGTATTGTATACCCTTTGTCATTGTAATACAAATAGTTCAGTTAACATTCAATTACATTTAATTAAATCTTGAAATAATTTTGAAACATAAACGTTTCATTTTTTTTAGCAAATTTTTGACAGTACTTAGTGTGTCAAAATCAAAAAAATATATAGGAATAATACATTTTTAGAGACTAAAATATCAATATTTTGACAAATCTATTTACCAAAAAATTTTTGAAAAAAATTACAGTGTGCTGTTGTTAATCCTAATTGCCACCATCAACGACATTGAGCTCTTATTCCTTTATTAACTCTAATTACACTCTTGGTCTCTTATACTAAATAATTTTAACCTCATTGATCTTATTTATATAATTAAACACAGTCTTCGATAATTCTATAAATTATAAACTCAAACTAGAAGACGACGAATTGTTCAAACTTGAATTGTTTTATGAACTTATACATTTTAATAACAAATTTTGCAGTGAATTATAATATTGTATTGTATACCCATTATCATTGTAATACAAACCTTCAGAATTTAATTAATACACCACAATTTCATTTCATCACAATTATTTTTGTCCATCAATCCACCTTATAAAACAAACGACACTCATAATATTTTTCCAAGTATTTCCGACGAATGCAGTTTTTGATGTCTTATTTTATTTCCCCGACACTATCATTTACTATTTCTCGAGAAAACTTTCCGGAGAAATTTAAAATAAAATAACCCGAAGAGACAGAAAGAAATAAGGTAATAGATTTTCTCCAGAACATAAAGTTCTGAAGTTCAGAAATTGGATGAGATTGATGACGAAAAAATGAGAAGTAAAAGAATAAACATTCAAATTTTTAATTAAAATATACAATTAAGTCGACTATTAACACCAATGTTTTTTGTCAATTTTTTTCAATGCCACTTGTTACTAAGTAATAAATTCCATCGTTTCTTTACTATGTAAATTATTTTATTAAAATTCTTTACCAAGTATTTTTATATAATATTTCCCCGATAGAGCAAATATTGTTCTATGCAATTCCAGTTATCTCATGCAGACGGTAGCAGCTTCTTTCATACAATATTGTTTGCACACTAATAGAGTCACAGCTGGTGGAAAATATTTTCAACTAGGTGTAAGTGATATTTTAATGAGAGATGTCAAATGTCTTTGATGGTGACAATTAGGGTTAACAGAAGGACATTGTATTTTTTTTTTAATTTATTTAAAGCAGTTTCTTCCATACAATATTGTTTGCAACTAATAGTGTGAGAGCTTGTAAAAAATATATTCAACTAGGTGTAAGTGACATTTTAATGAGAGATGTCAAATGTTTTTGATGGTGACGTTTTGTTAACTCTAATAACAAAAGCGCATTGTAATTTTATTTTAGTTTTCAAGCTATAAAAATAATTACTATTAAAATTTAAAATATTTATATACTACAAAGTGTCTCATATACTGAATAAAATACAAAAAATCTATATTTGTGCAATAATTTTAACCTTGTCAATCTTCTTTTTTATAATTAAATACAGTCTCTAATCTTTCTAATAATTGTCCTAATGAGTAATAATACAAAATGTCCTAAACAAAATACTTTGTTTTTTTAAATTGAAGGCACAGTGTCATTTACAACCAGTTTACAAAATTTTACACCACTATATAAATATTTGAGAAAAAAATTTAATTAATTTTCATTGTTATTAAATTCTTTAATTGTTATATATAATATAGATCGCCCTGTAAAACTATGAAATTAAAACTTTAGAACTTGTAAAAAAAACTTTTGAATAGATAACTAGTTTAAGAGATCAACTAGAATTTTTATTTTCCCTTTTCTAATAATTTTTTTAAAGAGTGTAAAAAATGTTCCAAATTTACATATCAAAGTATTATTTTTTCTAAATTAAAGGCACAGTGCCACTTACACCTAGTTCACCAAATTTTACATCACGTAATTTATTGTACTCAATTAATATTTTATATTTAAAAAAATGTAATTACTTTTCATTTTTAGTAAATTCTTTAATAATTATATCTAAGAATTTGGTTCGTAAAAGTGAGTTTGAAAATAGTATGTGGCTTGTTCTAGAAAAGTATAAAATTGACAAATTAAAACTAGAGAAAAAAAACTGCAATAACTAGTTTAAAAGTTCGAATTGGCATTTTGATTTTGTCTTATAAATAAAGTTTGAAAACTTATGTTTAGAACAAATTTTTCGTTTTATAGAATTGTTTTGTAATTTATAGATTGTTTTAACTTGAATAATGTTAAAACGTGAAAATGCAATTTTTTGACAGTACTTAGAATGTCAAAATCAAAATATATATATAGAAATAATACATTTTTTAGAGATTAAAATATGATTACTATAACAAACCTATTTACCAAAAAAATTTTGAAAAAAAATTACAATGCGCTTTTGTTAACCCTGTTTGTCACCATCAACGACATTGAACTCTTTTTGCTTTATTAACACTAATTACACACGTGATATTTATATAGGATCTCTATATACACTACTATTGTCATTATACAGTAGCTACACTATTGTTATTATCTATACATCATATAATAAAACAGCACTTTGTATCTAAATACTAAAAAAAGTCTCATACAAAATAATTTTAACCTCATCGACCTTTACATTTGTGTGTTTAAATACAGTTTTCGGCGAATCTATAAATTTTTAATATGAGTAAATTTGCCCACCAACTCTCTGTCTATTTAACTTGCAGTCAAGAACAAACTATCTCCCGAGGTTATGATAGCAATGAGGAAAATTTTTATTATCGCACGATAGAAAATGTTTTTTACAACGCTCTTATTATTGCTGGGGAATATAATAATGGGAAATTGCTGGAAAATTATAATAGTACAAAAAGTACACAAAATACTCTCTCGAATAAATTTAATATATATTCCTCTTAATTAACAGGATAAAACTGTGTATTAAATACATAACAGATAATTAGTGGAAGTAGATACAGGAAATGTTTGTTGTTTTCTCGTGGCAAAAGTTTCGTAAATTAGTAGTGTAAATTTTGCAACATATATTTTTGTTTTCCTCAAATTCGATTTTTTATTCCATTACCGGTATAAAATCGCAAATCGTGCTTTTTCCTCATTTCTCTGATCTAATTCATTTGTTCAGTGAGAAAGGAAAAAAGAATACCGACGAGATTTTTAAACGTCGTTTATTCTCTTGAAAAAACAAACATTTACACATCGGAATGAATTGACTTTGCTTTTTAGAAGACAATTTCTTTCTTCGTGGACAGAATAAAAATCAGATATAAATTGGTAAAATATGTAATGTGCGTTTCAACCACAAATTATGCGAAATTTTAATACAAAAGTGTATATAAAAACTTTTATAAGGTTTTTGTAAATTTTATATAGTTTTCACTGTAAAAAAATGTAAATAAACTCAGTGTAAATAAATTCAGTTATTGCAAATAAAAATCAGAAGTTATTTTGTAAAAGGTAGAAAAATGACCTAAATACACAAATTGCTTGATTATTATAGTGAATGAACTTTAAATTTTACTATATATTTTTAAATTCTAATAAAAATTGATAAAACCACTTTCATGTACAACTTTTATTACAACTCAAATTCAAAAATCGCAATTTGATTTGAATCAATTTATTTGTCTTCAAAAACTTTTCAAACTTTATATTAAAATCACAAAAACAAACGATGATTTTTAACATTTAACAAAACTTCTTGGAATTTATATAAAAATAAATATGTTAATGGTATTTATATTTTTGTGATTATTTATTATTTTGGCACCTTTTATCTAAATGATTTCATAATCATCTCTATTTACATTTATCCATTTTGAAAAAAAAAATGTCAAAAAATTAGAAAAAACTTGGGAAAAAAATAATGGTCTAAGTGCACGATTTTGAAATTGAAATTCAAATTTTTGAATTGATAAAATGGTTGAGAAAAATTATACACAAAATTGTTTGAAAAATTTGTGGACAAACAAAACCTTCGAAAAAAAATTTTGAGAAATAAAAACTTTTGAAAAAAAAAGAATAAAATTTTTGAGAAAAAAAACTTGGAAAAAATCAAAGGCAAAATTTAGTATGGCAAAAAATGTGAAAAAATTGTAAAAACAATTGAGGATTTTCTCGAATAGTTCATAATATACGTTTTTTCCATGTTTTTCCAACAAATTTCCAAATATTCAAAAAAATCATTAACAAAAAATTTTATTTTAAATAATTTACAATTTTTGTTTTTAAATCATTGGCAAAAAACATACATACATCGTACATAAAAATATTTTGAAAAAAAATCATTGATAAAAAAAATTGAAAAAAAAAATCATCAACCAAAAATGTTAAATAAAATCTTGGAAAACAGTTCATAAAAAAAATTTTGAAAATAATCAGTGACAAAAGGCAGTGAAAACAATTGACAAAAAATTAGAAAAAAAATATTAAAAATTCAAGATTAGATAAAAAAATGGAGAAACATTGAAAAAAAATGGAAAAAATGAAGAAAATTTTTTGGAAAAAAACTAAAATTAATATTTGAAAAAATACAGGACAAAACATATTTTAAAAAAATCATTGACAAAAAACAGTGAAAATAAAATTGAGAAAAATTTTCAGAAAATTTTTTGGAATATAAATCGTCGATAATAGTGCACGATTGTAAAACTGAAATTAAAGTTTTTGAATTAATAAAATCGTAAAAAAAAATCTTGCACAAAATAGTTTGAAAAAAATATGCACAAAAAACCTTTGAAAAAAATTCTTGGAGAAAAAATTTCGAAAAAAATCTTGAAAAAAATTTTTTAAAAAAATTTGAGAAAGCTTAGAAAAAAAAACTTGGAAAAAATGCACGACAAAAAAAATTTTGAAAACAAACTTTGTAAAAAAAATATAGAAAAAAAAATGGAAAAGAATACTTTTTGAGATAATTCAGAATATAAATTTCCAAGAACCAAGAAAACAGTTTCTAATTAAAAATCATACAAATAATATTAAAAAATAGTAAAAAAAATATTTTTTATGGTTGAAATATGTCCTAATTTTTTCTAATTTAATATGTTTGTTAAATTTTCAGTATATAGTGTATTGGTTCAGATAAAAAACTAACAAAACCATATAATCCAAAGCTTCAAATTTTTCTCCAAAGCAACAAACAAACTTACCAAATCCAAAATCATAAATTACAATTTATCAACATAAAATCAACTTCAACCCAAATGCATCATACAATCCGTTTCAGTGCACCTTTCCTATTATATTTATTTTAGCATTTTCACGTGCACTCTGAGCATTTCATTCGAACATTTCAGTTCGAGGCCGAGGCGAGCCTTTTCGAATTTAATTTTGTCGGTGAAACTACGATAAAAACAGGTTGCGTTGCAAACACACAGCAACCGACCGTTGTTAATTTTCACGGACAGAAATTCGTGCACAAAAGAATAAAGAAACGTGAAAAAAATAAATAAATAGAAAACAGAAGGAATATAAAAACGTTTTAAAAATACACGCAACAAACAAAGTAAACAACTGCGCCGTGGGCAAACAATATATGTGTGTTTTTTTTGGTTTGGTCACGAAAAAATCACAGTGTTTTTGAGGTACACATGAAAAGAACATGTGTAAATTAATAAAAATTGATAAATTTTTAATTGTTTATTTATAAGCAATTAGTGACAATAATTATGATTATAATTTTAGGTTCTGGTCAGCGATTCATCTATCAACTCAAAAATGTATCAATGAACTTTTTGGCCATTATACTTGATCGATTGTTTATATAAATACCACATATAAATAACTTGATGTAAAATTTGATTTTTTTAAAAAAAATGCCTTGTTGAGAAAACGTGCAAAACAACTCAAAGGTGCTTGGAAATTATAAATTTCCCAAAGGAGAAGTTTATGTTTTCATCAAAAAATCCGATTCGCTAATTTTATGTTTTCTCGACGTTTCAAGCCATTCTGAATCGAATGAGACCAAATTTGGACTAAAAGTATGTGTATGAGTAAACAGAATTTTTGCCGTAATTAACGTTTTCTCAAAAACGGCTGATCCGATTTAAATTAAATTAAAATTTTTATTAAATATTGATTGAAGTCAGAGAAGTTGCTCTTTGGATAATCATCATATAGAGAACACTTTCTTACATTTTTTCTAAATAAATTTTAATTTTTATTCCAAAAATTTCAATTTATTCACACTAATAAAAACTAGAAAAAATTAACTAAAATCCAATTAGAACATTTATATACACTTGGATAGTAAAATTTTGAATAATTATTAGTTGAAACGCATACTTTTAATAAACGCATACTTAATACAATATGTGCATTCAGGACATTTTTTTACAATTTTTTTATATAACTTTTAATTTTTTTCTGGACAATTTGATTTATATACATGAATAAAAACTAGATAAAATTTACTAAAATGTAGTAGAAAATTTTTTACACACATTGATATTAAAATTTTTATTAAAAATTGGTTGAACGCAAATTTGCGTTTTTGATAATCGGCAACATGTAGATTTAGGTATCCTAAATTTCTTATATTTTTTTTAAAAATAAATTGTAATTTTTATTCCAGACATTTCAATTTATTTGTATTAGTCAATACTCAGTGAAATTTACTAAAATATATTCAAATTTTTATTTGCACTTGCATATTGAAATTTTAAATAATTTTTAGTTGAAACGAAGACTAGAGTTTTTTTTTAAAAATTGATGAGCAATACGTGAATTTAGGACATTTTTGTACTATTTTCCAAATATCTTTTAATTTTCATTCTGGACAATTTAATTTATTTACATAAGTAAACAAATTAAATTATTTACATAACTAGATAAAATTTACAACAATCTACAAAAAACTTTTGTATACACTTGTATATTGAATTTTTGAATAATTTTTAATTGAAACTCAGAATTGAATATTTTAATTCTCAAGATAGGTTTTAGGTTATAATTTTACTTTATATTTAGCAGTATGTAAATATAGGACAGTTTTGTACAATTTTTTATATAATTTTTAATTTAAATCCTGGACAATTTTATTTGGATGCACAAAAAAAAACTTATAAAACTTACAACAATCTACATAAAACTTTTATATACACTTGCATATTAAATGTTTGAATAATTTTCAATTGAAACTCAGAATTGAAAATTACGATTCCTCATAATATATTAGTTCATATTAATATATTTAGGTTATTTATTATCATATTTTAATTAATTTGTATTACCGAAAACTGGATAAAATTTACTAAAGTCTAGTAAAAACTCTTCTATATTAAAATTTTGAATAAAACCTAACCTAAACTTGAAATGAATTTTTGGAAGCAAAATATATTTATATATTTAGAGTCGAGATGTTATTTATTAAAAAGGACATTTAAAATTACAATTTGTGGTGAATGGCATTGTGCCTTAAGGCAAATTGCTGGAACTTCCCGTATCGTAATGAAATAGTTGAGGAATATAAAATGTTTTCAAATAGATTATTGTAAATAATGTAACATTGTTTAATATTTATAAGCATTATTTATAAACTGAATTGCAAAGTTGAAATTATTTATTTAAAGTATATAAGTGAGCTTTAGAACTTCAACTAGAATTAAAATTAAATTTCGAATTTTTTTTGATAATCAAAAATACATACATACATACATACACATATACACATCACTTTTTTACCAGTCTGGGATGCATGAAAGCATTTCCTTCGTTATAAAAAAAGAAAAAAAAAGAAAAAAAACATCAATTTTTTCTGAAGTATACCAAAATGTTCAGAAACGTGAAGAAATGCATAAATTTTCAATTTCGATTTTTGCACGATTACAATAACTCAACCCATGGGAAGTTAATACAAATTTGGAATATGAAATTGAATATAACTTGAATAACGTATCTTTACAAAAGGATATAAAGCATATCTATGATTTATTAAAGTTTGTTAAATATAATAAGTTAATAATTATATATCAAGTACATCACAACTTAATAAATTACACCTTAGACTATTACATACTCTATCAAAATCATACATAATAATATTCAACTAAAAACTGCTATGTAACTATACTGCCCAGTTTTCCCAGAGTGAAATATGCATCTTGATTTTGATATTATTATATTAAATCGCATGTGGCATGAAAGTGGTCTAGACCTGATTAAATATGTAAATTTCAAATCTCGGTTATGTTAAATTTAATTTAGTTATATTTATGTTCGGAGAGTCGAGTTTGTTTTATTTACAAACGTGCACCGAACACGCGAAGTAAATTAATATCGTGTAAGAAAATAAATGTAATTAAATTAGAGTAATATACCATTTTTTAGTATTTCTATTACTATCTATTGTCAATCAGCTCAAATTTTAATAAGTTCCATGCAGCCAATAAAAAGCAAAGTCAGACATTTCCAAGACAAGTGTTTTATTTATCATTTTATTTTATTTTCTTGTGTTTTTTCTTCAGACAAACAGCGGGAAAATGAGCATCGAAAGACAAAAACAGTGTTTGTTTGCAGTGAAAAGCTCTTGTAACGTTTAATTGAAAATCAACGGTCCGTGCCGAGATTATAGAGTGCTTTTCTTATTTCTTATTTCTCACCAGAAAAGTCAAGGGAACATTAATAGAAAGGAACGATTAAAAAATATATTTTATTAAATCAAACAAAAATTATAAATTAAACTAGTGGTGTATGGCATCGTGCCCTAAAGCAATTTGCTGGAACTTCCCGTACCGTAATTAAATGAACGAATGAAAATAATCAATAATTCTTTTTAAATAATTTTTTTTTTATAAATACATACTGTAAATTTATAAGTGCTTATTATATTGGGCAACGATTTTTTTCAAGATTTTGAAATTTTTTTAAAAGTTAGAAGAAATATTTTAGAATTTTTGAAAAAAAAAACGTTTTTTTTTGAGAATTTGGAAATTTTTGAAAATATCCGATTTTTTTTGAAAATTTTGAAATACATATTTGCAAATTTTTGTAAGAAATCATTTTTTTATTTTGATAATATTCGAATTTTTTCAAGATTTAGATATATTTTGAAAATAATGAAAATTTTTGAAAATTTGAGTTTTTTGAGATTATAAATTTTTTTGAAAATTGTGATTTTTTTTTAAATTTTCAAAACCACTTTTTTGTAAAACCATTTTTGCACACCTTCTACACAAGCAAAAGGTTTTTTGAATTAATCTAAATGGATGATATGTTCTCTTAAGAACTGCATTACCATTTTTACACCCTTTAGCGCTCCATTCATCCGAAACCGCTAGACCTGCCTTGCAAAAAATGTTTTAAGTTCTTCATTTTGTCAATACAAGTAAAATATTGAATTATTTAAATCGAACACTCCGTTCTCTTAAAAACGTAAATAAAACTATGTCATCATGCCTTAAGAAAATTGCTGCAACTTCCCGTATCCAAAATTAGAATTTTTAAAAAACCTTTAAAATTTCTTGAAAATTTTGAAAAAATGAAACATTTGAGAATTTTGAGGTTTTTGAAAATATTTGAATTTTATGAAAAATTGTATGATTCGATTTTTTTTCTTTTATAAAGCAATTATTGAATTATTCAAATCGGTTTATCCGTGTTCCCAAAATCTTCGACGAAAATTTGTATCCGCACACACATACACATACACACAAGCACATACATAATTTTTTTCTAAGGTACGCCAAAATTTTTAAGACCTTTGAAATGTAAAAACATATAAAAAAATTTCAAGTTTTTTTTCAAAAATTTTCCTCAAAAATCTATTTTTAGTTTTTTTCTCCAAAATTTTTTTTCCAAGTTTTTTTATCCATATTTGTTTCAAACTATTTTGTGCATAATTTTTAACTTTCCGTAGGGTAAGTTATTGTAATAGGCCGAAAATCGGAATTGAAAATTTTTACATTTCTTGACGTTTTGAAGGTTTCTGAACGTTTTGGCATACCTCAGAAAAAATGGATGTGTGTGTGTGTGTATGTATGTATGAATACAAATTTCCAGTCACGTTTTAGGGCGCACGGATCAACCGATTTGAATGGTTCAAAAAACATTTGATTTCTATTGATAGGGAGAAGAGCTGATTAGTTTTTGGCAAATGCAGGTCCAGCCGTTTCGGAGATACGGAGCAAAGAGTGCATAAAATAGAAATCGAACTTCTGAGAGAACGGAGTATCCGATTTGAATGATCTAAAAAACATTCTATTAGTAATGATTGGGAGAAGTGTTTATAAGTTCTTGGCAAAGGCAGGCTCAGTCATTTCGAAGATACGGAGCTAAATATGTAAAAAATGGCAGTTTTTGAGAGAACAAAGCGTCCGATTTGAATGATTCAAAGAACTTCTTGCTTGTCTTAACAA
This sequence comes from Ctenocephalides felis, assembly GCF_003426905.1. NCBI lineage: Eukaryota > Metazoa > Arthropoda > Insecta > Siphonaptera > Pulicidae > Ctenocephalides > Ctenocephalides felis. Next base: position 8,818 of record NW_020537850.1, on the reverse strand, counting down.
AATAATTGATTTTGGAAAAAAAATGTGTTCCAACTTTTTTTTTTTTAGTTTTTTGTAATATTTCAGATTTTATTTTATTATTTTATATTCGACAATGATACAATATTTATAATAATCTATTTGAAAACATTCAGTATTCAACGGGAAGTTTCAGCAATTTGCCTTAAGGCACGATGCCATAATTGCCTCAAGACAGAATTCCACGATTTTATCAATTCGAGTTTTCAACGATTTTATCAATTCGAAAATTTTAATTGCAGTTTCAAAATCGTGCTCTATTGTCCATGATTTTCTTTCCTAGTTTTTTTCAATTTTTTTTTCTAAAAAGGTTTTTTTCTAATTTTTTTATTCACAGTCCTTTGTCAATGATTTATTCAAATTTTCCCCTCTGTTGAGTGCGGATGATACTAAGACAAGGAACATTTATTCTAAGTTTAGCTTTCGTGGTCAATATTTGAGTAAAAACTGTCTGATATCAGGTTGAATCTAGAACACTTAACTATAGATAAAAGTTTCTCTAAATCGCGTCTAAATCATACAACAAAAACATTTCGCCCCTAGAAATCTAATATATTACACCATTTCAGGATTAATTTAGGACCTATCATATTCCATATTTCTGGCATATATAATAATTCACCAAACAATATATGTTTTTGATAGAACCAATTCAAATTCTGCCTTAATTTGAATCATTTACAGATTATTTAGACGCCCTAAAGCCATTCGCCCTTTGAGCAAACATCTGATGAAATAATATCTGAATAATCATATTATTTTGTTCGAGTATGTTATATGATAGCATATTATATTAATAATTGATTCTGATTGCTCTCGTATTAATTTTCAATGGAACGAAATAACAAGCAAATATTGCAGAATTTATTTGAATTTAATATTTATTTAATATTGATGCGTTTGTAATTAAATTGTGTGTTGGAATTATTCTAATTGTAGTCAAATATGGAAATAGATAATTGAAGCAAATTTATTATAATTCATGAATATTGTATGAAAAATAATTTATTTTGCAAGAGCTGTGGAAATTTTAGTGCAAAATTTTAGGCAAAATTTTAAAATATTAAAATAATTGTTATTCATGTTTTATAAATTTTTTTACTAGAAGCAACACTTAATTTTTTACTAAACATTTGATTTTTAATTGCCGTTTCCTTGACATTTACATTAATTGTAAGTATTTAATGTAAATCCGTTCCCAATTTTAATAATGAAGTTTAATGATTTTTTTGAATTTTATTTTGTTCTAAATGTTATTACTTGATCTATAGGCAATTGAAGTAAATTTCATAAGCTTTTTAATATATAAAAACGTATATAAAAACAGGAGTATTTTCTAATAAAATTTAACAGTATTTGGCTAAATATAGAAAAATGTTCCTGAAATAGCAAACTCGTTTTATACTGATTTCAATATTGAAGTTTACTGATTTTTTTTATTGTTATTTTGTTTTAAATGTTATTATTTGATACATACACAATTAAAGTAAATTTTATTAGCTTTTTAACTGTAAATAAATTCTTCTAAATAATACATACTAGTAAATTTAGAATTAAAGTAAATTTTAGTACCTTTTGATTCACTAATAAAAATATTAGTTTTGTCTAAAGAATTTAAGCAAAATACAATTAAATCCAGAAAAATGCACCCGAAACTGTAGAAGAGTTATTTTCTGATGTTGAAGTTTAACATTTATTTTGAAAATTATTTTGTTCCCAACATAATCAACTGTGTTATATAAGTTTAAAGTGCATTTTAATACCTTTTGAATAGCACATAAAAATATTACCTTTGTCTAACAAATTTTAGCAGTATACAACTAAATATAGAGAAATGCGCTTCTCTTACAAATCCATCTAATAAAGTTCCTCTGATATGTATTTCTATCTCCCAAGATCTCCTATTATATAAATAATATATAATTCTCTGAGCTGTTTTAATAATAATTTTCTCGAACAAGACATTTAATGAGACTAACATAAGCAAAAGCTTGTAATACTCTCTTCTTGTTCGAGTTCGTGTTCTAATGAAAATATAATGCAGAATTCTCTACTAAATAATGTTAAGACGATTACTATATACGAAGTCTTCGAAGATAATTAAGAAGAGATTTTGTGGCAGAATTAATTGATTTCATATTTTATAAAAAATAATGTAAATATTGTTTGTGTCAACTACACTTTTTAGTAATTGAATTAATGGATGAATAGATCATTAAATTTGTATGCAGCATTTAAGAAAAATTATTCAGTTGATTTTCTAAAGACTTCAAGCATAAAAAAATTATTTGCATATTCTGCGTAAAAATGATTTTATAGCACATTTTACACATATTTTTACCATTTTTTAAATTCCAAACACTTTTTAATTTTTAAGAATATTAATGGTTAAAAATATGATTTTCCTATTAAGATTTTTTAGAAATTTTTCAGAACATTTTTAACTACAACAGTAAAAGAAATTTATTTTTTCAGTCGCATTTTTCCATATTTAGCCCAATATTTTTAAAATTTGTTAAAAAACTTTTTTGTTTTTATAAATCATTCAAAAGCTACTAAAATCTACTTTAGTTCAGCATATATTAGTTAGTAACATTTAGAATGAATTATTCTTAAAAAAATTGTTAAACCTCAACATTGAAGTCACCAGCTAATAAAATTTACGTTAAATCTGTATATATTAAGTAGTAACATTTAGAACAAAATATTTTGCAAAATAATCCCCAAACTTCAACATTAAAATTCGAAAATAACGCGTTTACAGTTTCAGGCGCACTTTTCAATATTTAGTCGTATAATGCTAAAATTTGATAGAAACCTGTTTTGTTTTTATATGGTACTAAAAAGAAAATAAAATTTACTTAAAAAGTATAGAAATTAGTTAATAATGTTTGAAACATTGAAATTAGGAGATAATTTTTTTCTATATTTAGTCGTATAATTCCAAATTTTGTTAGAAACCTGTATTATTTTTTTACATTACTAGAAAAATAATAAAATTGACTTAAAATATGTATATATTAGATAGTAACATTTAGAACAAAATAATATTCAAAAAAATGAAATCAACATTGAAATCAGAAGATAACTCGTTTTCTGTTTCAGTCGCATTTTTCTACATTTTGTCTAATACTACTAAAATTTATTAGAAATCTGTCTTATTTTTAGACAGTATTGAAAAGCAAATAAAATATACTTCAAACGTATATAAATTGATTTATAATATTTGAAACAAAATAATATTCAAAAAAATGATTAAACTTCAAAAATAAAATCAAAATCTAAGACGTTTACTCTTGTAGTCGCATTTTTTATATTTATCAAAATACTACTAAACTTTATTAAACAACAATTCTGTTTTTTATGTCATTGAAAAGCTAATAAAATTCACTTCAATTCTGTATATATCAAATAATAGCATTTGGAACAAAATTGTTTAAAAAAAAAATTAAACTCCAACACTAAATAAATTTTATATACATTCTTACACTATTTTTCATATCTACCAAGAACACATCAAATACCGAAATGAATTTTGAAGAATATCAAGTATAAATATTTGAAAAATTCTTAAAATATCAAAATTATAATATTTTTTTATTTGTTATAATTTATCTTTGTCAATCAAGTCTTTAATGTCTTATTTACAAAATTGATATGTGCAAAAAAAAAAGAAAATATACAAAAAAATACTATAAATTGAATATAAAATGAATAAAAGTTAAAATAAAAATAAAAATTATAATAATAGTAATAAATATAAATAAAAACATTTATACTCTGTTAAAAATAAAATTATCTATAAACCTATATCTATTTTACATAAATCCATCAATTTCTCCATTGCTTCAAAATACTTAATATATTAAAATTAAAATAATAATTATAATTCTAAATAAATACAATGATTCTTCTTTAAAACTAAAATTATCGATAAATCTATATATTTTACATAAACTCATCAATTTCTTCGAAATACTTGAAATATTAAATTTAAAATAATAATCATAATTATAAGCAAATACTATGATTCTCTATTAAAACTGAAATTATCTATAAATCCATCAATCTATACAAATTCATCAAAATTTCTGCCCCAAATAATTTTCGAGGTTATTTTATACAATTCGATGAACATTTTCAGTTGCAATTTGTCATTTGTTATTTTGTAATTATGTCAAACGAATTTCCAAATTTAATTTACTATTGACATGCAAAACTAACCAATTGTAAATTAAATTTATTTAAATGAAAATTAAACTTAGATTAAATGAAAATTAAAACAGAAACAGAGAAAACAGATTAAATTTAAATAAAACTAAATAAAAAAATAAAACTTTCTTGCTGTATAAGATGAAAATTAAATTAAAAATAAATATAAATAAGACGAAGAGTTTTAACTATTGTTTATATGATGTATAATCGTATAATAATTTTATATCGATGTTAACAACTATATTAATATTTAAAAAAAAATAAAAGTTTCAAATCGCCCACATCGTTGGCCAATGACTACTAAGTATTCATGGCGTAACGCACTTCCGTTGCATTTTCACAGAGTTACCTAATAAACTTTTATTTCTATTTTACCGGGTTTAAACTTTATATATATATATATATATATATAACTTTTTCCTTGAGATTTTATTTACAAAGAAAATACACATCAGGAGAATTCTCTTGGTTTATTTTAAAGTAAACAAGGGAGCTTTTCATGCCAGCAATGGCCTTATTAAATGAGCTGTTTCAGCAAATTATTAATGAGGAACAAACTGCAGAATTTGATATTATATTCTTTAAGAAATTCTACAGGATTCTTGAAGTTTTCAAGGATATAGGAATCTTATAAGGCGATCGATTTAATTAGGAAAAAACTGTGAAAAATGAAAAGTGATCCAACTATTTTTTTGTCGAACTAATATGAGAAAAAGTTTTGTAAAATCTGTAAGTTTTTCTTTATGAAATTATGATGCATTTAAATAAAAAAAAATACAGAGATAATTCTAGTTATTTAACAATATGTAATGTAATGTAAAAGGAATATTTAGTACAATCAATAAAAAACCATCCCCTATGTTACATTTTCATTCCAAGTGAAAAATTTTCTCTTCCCTCGTATTATAACTCAATAATACGCTCACTCAGAAATGTTTCAAATATATTCATGATGCGGAAAAACACACATTTCTGGTGTTTTGGATTTGAAAATAAACTGGGAGTTAGTGGTATTATTTTCTAGAATATTTTGACATTAGGTTTTAATGATAATTAAGTTTATGAAGTATTTTTGGTGAGTGTAAAGTGTGCAAGTTTATGCAAATGTATGAAGGTTGCATTTTTCTAAATTTAGCCCATAGTGTTAAAATTTGTTATATGATGTTACTGTTTTGATATGTTGTTCAAAAGTTAATGAAATGTACTTTAGTTTTGTGTTTATTACGTAATAATATTGAGAACAAAGTTATGTCCAAAAAAAATTTTGAAGTTTAATATTGAATTGAGGAGTATACGCTTCTGGGTGCATTTTTCTAGATTTACCTGTATGTATTTGAAATTTGTTAAAATGCACTGATGTTTTTGTATATTGTTTAAAAGCTTATAAAATTTAATTTAGTTCTGTATATATTATTTAAAAATATTTAGAACAAAATTGTATTCAAAATATTCATTGAAGTTCAAATTTGAATCAGAGGGTACGGCTTTACTGTTTCAGTTGCATTTTTTTATATTTAGGTGTACACTGCAAAAATTTGTTAAACAATGCTTTTTTATATATTGTGTAAAACCTAATAAAATATACTTTAGTTTGGTATATATTGATAATTAATTAATAAACATTTAGAACAAAATTATGTATAGAAAAATCATTGAACTTCAAATTTGAAATCAAAAGGTACAGCTTTTATAGTTTCAGTTGCATTTTTTTATATTTAGGTGTATACTGTTAAAATTTGTTGAACAACACTTCAGTTTTCATATATTATTCAAAACTAATAAAATTTACTTTAGTCGTGTATTCTGTTGTTAATAACAGTTAAAACAAAATATTATTCAAAAACATATGTGAACTTTATCTTTGAAATCATAAGATGCCAACTCGTTTTTTAATATTTTAGGTGCATTTTTCTATATTGAGCCAAATGCTGAAAAAATTTATTAAAACTTGTTTCTGTTTTTATATACCACTAAGAAACTAAAGAATAAACTAATGATTTACTCTCAATCAATGAAAAATCAAAAAAATGAATGAACTTTCTTATAATAAAATTCTAATAATAAAAAAACAAAACTAAGCATAAATTTATATGAATACATATATATAAATAAATGCATTACTGTCTTGAATTTTCTAATAAAAGAAATAAAAATTTAAACAGTCTTAATTTTAATAATAATATATAATAATGAGCTTTTGGGCAAATTTTAACTTCATAAATTAGATGAAAAATATATGTCTTCAACTTAATATAAAATATGAAGTTCATTCCAAAGTTCTTACGTTAGTTTCTTAATTAAAAATATATTTTTTTAACAAAATCATAGACAAAAATTCAGAGATACTAAAAGAAAAATTATGATGAAGTATAATTTCAATACTTAAATTATAAATTAAAATCACTTACAGAAAATTATATAACATTTTAACAACAAAATCATAAAAATTATATAAAATTTTAGTACAAAAAATCACGATCAGAAAGAACTTTTAACTGAAAGAAAAAAAAAAGAAGTTCATTTAAACTTTATTGTTACATTTATCCTGATACCTAATTTTAAGAATAAAAATATTTAATTTAAAATTGATATTATGAACATATTGTAAAAAAATATGAAAACAATTGTACACAATCTTATTTAATATTTTTGAAGTTCATTCATCAATTGTAGAGTATTTATTTATTTATAAAAATTTAGAATATAAACAATTTATTTCTGAACAATAGTCAATGTAACGTAATTCATTTTTTTGTTATAATTTATTTTAAGTAATCAAGACTTTGATGTCTTATTTACAAAATTGAGCAACGTAATACATGTACACTTCATTACGTATAAATTTAACGTAATTATATTTTAATAAAACAAATTTCTGGTATTGAAAAATATACCGAGCAACTGAATAATTTTGAGTGTACAACATTTTTTTCAGTATTTTTTTTTCAAATAAGTACTACCAGCTCTCACACTATTTTCTTTTTCAGATTGATGAAAAAATCTTGCGTTTAGGCTTCTAGGTAATTCCATGTAATGATATTCATCGAATTGAAGTGTTCTCTGCCTTCATATTTATTCAGGTGAGAGAATTCTCTCATATATACAATTTCATTTCAAGACATTCTTGGTAACAATTTTGATTTTAAAAATCTAAAATATCTTTCGAAAATAAAGTTTTGATTTATGAATTTAGTAGTTATGCGTTTAACAAACTTAAATGAAGTAAGAACTAAAAAATTATAAAAATCATATAATTGTGTACAGTTAAAAAAATGACTAATTATGATCAAGTTTCAAACTTTTCTGTTAAAGTAAATTATATCGATATTATTAATTATTAACTACTTAATTGCGTTATTATATGTATTACTTCGATATAAATCTTTTAAGTATCATTTATGTTCAAACTGAGTTCAACATAATTTTTATCTATAATATCAGAACTTCTTAATTAATTTACTAAAAATTATTCAGTGGATTATAAAGGTTAATCATAGAAGATAATCGAAAACTAATAGAGCGTTTAATAGACTTGCAATATCGTTATATAATATCTAAATATATACATATTACACATAATAATCTAGCTATATACATATATAATATATATTCTAACGCAATATTGAATCCTTTATTAATAACATAGTGCGATAGATACAAAGTTTAGATAGGTATAGGGCAAACCGGGTAAAACAGGATAAAATAGTATATATGTATATATATATATATATATATATATATAAATTATATCACTTCGTTTGGAAATTATGAGCTTTCATGAGCATAATTACTCAGATTATGAAATGGTAAAATTCTTGATAGTTTAGTAATAGAACATTTTGAGTGAAAAAATAAATGTATATATCAAACAGAAAATTCATCGAATTAAGAAAATGAATTAATATAAACACTTTTCAACTATGCATATTTACTCATTAGTAAAAAAATATTACTTTTTTCCATGTTGAAGAAAAATAATATTTCACGTTTGTTTTCGTGAAAAAAAAAATTAAATATATGAAACGCGATTCAGCGAATCTTCTGAAGTCAAAATATTTTTTATTTAAAAAAAAATGAACAGTTGAAAAAATGGCTTGGTAAATATGATTTGAATTTATTATGTTACGAATATACATTATAAACAATTAAACAAACTTATACAATATACATTAATTTGATTTCTTGTAAATATATTGAAGACATTCATTTGATAACTTCCCTAAGGAAAAGTTTATGTTTTCATCAAAAAATCCGATTCGCTGATTTTATGTTTTCTCGACGTTTCAAGCCATTCTGAATTGAATGAGACCAAATTTGGAAAAAGTATGTGTACGAACAGTATTTTTACCTTAAATCAATGTATATTACCAAAAACATTAGATCAGACATCAAAAACGGAACGATTTCAAAAATTTAGAAACCATTCGATGTACCTCGATGAGGATCGTCGTTTCTCAGATTTGTGCGACGATCAGCAGAGCCGTTTTTTGTAATTTACAAAAAAGTGTAAAATTTTTAGTCCTCGTTTTAGCCCAATTCTGAATAGATTTTTAAAATATCAAAAACCGTTCGAAAGATATTGATT
>NW_020537849.1:18301-36794 GCF_003426905.1 Ctenocephalides felis | reverse complement strand
AAAACATCACTTTTGTATGTTTATGGGTAGGGTAGACCAATTATTAATAGTCCACCACGTCATATCTCGTAAACAAATAAAATTAAAATTTTTTTAAAAAAATATTTGATAGTAGAGGGCAAAAAATGTAAAAATGTATAACCAGTCATCACCATCATTCTTATGACTTTGCTAGCAGAAAATAAGCAGCAATGAGTGGGATAAAAAGGACCAGCTGAACTTTTACTTTGGCAAACAAGTAAGCAATAAAATAGTATAAGTTTTAAAAAAAGCAATTTTACAAGAGATTAATTGAATAAATTGTTATTCCGGCTCTTCTGATAAATATTTCTGACCAATAACAGATTAATGTAATATACTGTGTTGTCTTTGTTACAATGTACCCACTGAATTAATATTTTGCATTGGTTCAATAATGTAGCATAAAATGCCTTTAAAATTTAATAGAAGAAATTGCATCTGTTCGCCCCCTGGTTGTTCCACTTTCCACGTATGCGAGTAAAATGGGTCAAATACCAAATATTTAAAAAATAGTAAAAAATATAATATTTATATAATTAGGAATTTGTACGTATGCATGTAAGTTTTTCTGAAAATAGTTCGATAGATGCTTCTTTGATGTATGTTATGTGTTGTTCATTGGGTTTAGACAGTATAATTATCGTAAGTCAAATTGGACCGTTGTGCCCCCGCCCTACCCTATGTCAATTTTATTTTATATTAAATTTTAATGTGTCATTTTTATTTTTAACTAGATGACCCGACAGACGTTGTCCTGTACCCAAGTCTACAATTTTTTATATAATATACTAATATTTACCGTTTACATAAAAATAATAATGAATGATTTTTAAATTATTCTTTACGCCAAAATACATATACATTTATAATATGAGCAATGTTAAATGTAAAACTGCTTTATGAAATGATGAGTCTCAATTCTCACACTATATTAGAAATTTAAGCCTTTTAAACGGTATAACATAACCCTAACCATAATATAACACTGGTACTTCATGTTGGATTAAATTCATTTCATTTTTTTATTATTTAAGATATCCAAAATGCATCTTAAACTTCTCCTAATCGATGTCGTGAGGGCCGAATTGTATGTATTTATCTTTAATTTCCCATTTGTTGTTATAAAGTGAAATTTTGACAAATTTTAAAAATATGTGGAAAGATTAGTAAAAGATGCAAAGAAATTATATATTAAAAAAAAAACTATATTGATAATTTAATCCGAATCTTATGTTGGCGCCCCCTAAAGCGTGCGCTCGTATTTTTCGCATGAATCGCATTAAAGGTAGGACAGGTAATTAATACTTAATTCATATTTTGAGTGGATTAATTTGTCATATCCTGTTCATATGTGTATCATTCAATCTGCCATACATATACTGTATCTTATATTTTTTTTAATTTCTGGCACATCTCGGCTGCTTTTCGGCAATAATAATATAGACATTTCAATGTTTTCATTTGTTTTCAATGCAAACAGTGACATGTCGTTTTTTGCAATTTTTTCCATTTATTTCTAGATATTGCACATACATCCCAGTACTTTATAATCACATACATCCTAGAAAATTTCCTTAACAAACTTCAGAAAGATTTATCAAAATCCGAATAATCGTTTAGAAGGAGTATACGGTGGGTGCTTATGATTCAATATGAAGTTTATATAATAGTAATAAAGCTCAATTTGATTCAATTGTTTTAGTTAGAAAACGTTTGTATGTGAAAAAGAAAAGGGCTGTTTTCAGGGTTTTCCCGGAAATTATTCGATTTTTTCTCGCCGTAAGAACCATTCTTGGACTTGAACGCACATTTTAAAAAAATAATTATTCAAATTGGTCCAAGCGTTGTTGAGTTATGCGCTTACCAACACATTTTGCGATCCATTTTTATATATAAGAGAAGATTAAAACGTTTGTATGGCTTTTCTTTTAAATTACTGAAAAATGCAACATATTTGAACATTAAAAAGTTTTTCTTCAGTACGCTTTTAATGACGACCGGTTAGTATGACGAGATTTCGGCGTCCCTTCGATGTCATACTAAGCGGATTCTACTGTACTATCAATCTGTACAATCTATATATTAGGTTGTCAAATATCTCCCTTCCGCTTTTTTGCTCTTGGTTTATAATACAAAAAGGCGGAAAGGAGATATTTGACAACCTTATGTATATTTATGTTTATTTGCGTTTAAGAACTTCAATTTTTACTTAAACTGATCATTTTCAGCAAATATTTCGCAAAATCGGTTTCTCATTAAAATTTATGAAATCTAAAATTCCTTATGATAAGAAAAATCATTTATACAAATTGGAAATTGGGACATTTGGAAATTGAGAGCGAATGTCAAATCATTGGCACTCGACCTTGCCGTATGAAACTTTCGTTGCAATTGTACGGATTTACACCGTAGACGCGCTTAAAAAAGTTTTACTTCAATTTCTTTTGTTTTTTGTATTGAATTTTCCTTTCTCTTTCTCTTTCGTCTTATGTCTTAGTTGATATTTCTATATTTACCATTGTGAGTCTACTTTCTACTTACAGGAAATTGAGCAGTATCCCCGAATACGGCGGCGGTGGTGGTGGCGGTTGCGCGTGCTGCGCCACCGACGGCGGCTGTTGAGGTCCGTGATGGTGACCACCGGCACCTCCATTCGGATGGTGATGATGATGATGGTGATGGTGGTGGTGGTGCAATCGGTGATGACCTGTGGCGGTGGCCGTGGCCCCGTGGCGGTTCAGCGCGTGTACTGTCACCTGCTGTATGCGGCGTCTGATCGGAGGACCGTGGCGGTGGACGGCGGCGACGGCGTGGGCTGCGGCGTGCGCTGCTGCTGCTGCCTGGGCGGCGGCCTGGGCTGCTGCTTGGGCGGCTGCCGCTTGCGCAGCCTGCTGGGGGAAGAAATGATACATAAATCATATAGTTGGGTAATAATATTCTTAGTTTAGATGTAAAGTCGTGATGTTATGCAATTAAGGGCGAAAAATGGTAAGCACGTTCATTATCTAACATTTGCACATTAAATAATCAGATTTCTATTGTACCTTTAATAATATGCGTTAGAGATGGGTAACTCAATCCGGAGTTATCACTCCTAAACAACTCCTCTCTCGGAGTGAATCCGAGTAGAGTTGTTTCACAGAATTTGTCATATCCGACTTCCCTAAACTGATATTAATCTTTTAACTTGTTGTTAACTCGTGCAGACATTTACTGTTTTTGACGTTTTTGCTTTGGGAAGAAAGCACCGCTTTCTCGTCTCACAGACACTTTTATACCTTTTAGGTATGAAACTCAAAATAATACCATTGTGTATTTTCCAGAAAATATAAAAATATTACTTCAAAGATACAGAACAATAAAATTGTGTTCGCGTATGAATAACTCAAATGTATAATTTATTGAATAGAAAGGGGTCATATTTCTCATATTCATGGGTACCATTACCAAACTACGACAATCTTTGGCCGTGAATGACGGCAATCAGGAATATACATACCGAAAAATACACGAAACAAAATACATTTAATCTGGTTTTTCCATTGCCTGAAATAACAACACTTTAGAGTGCAAAATATATCAGTGACGTCAATAATATTTAAGCAGAAAAAATATATAGTATTAAATTTTTACTTTTACACAATTATATAATTGTGTAAAAGTAATAATATGCTAATCAAACTACCCGATATAACATTAATTCTCGAATGGAGGTAGCAGAACAAAAAATTAGGAATCAGAAGTATTATTATTTGGTTAAAATATTTTATGATAAATGTTTTGCTTTTATTACAAAGTTTACTACATTATTCTTATATAAAATTAATCCAAAAAATCAATTATTCTCTCATCAAAAGAAAATAACTAAATTGAATTTGCTTCTCAAGTTTTGAGTTTTTACTTTGGTTAACACTGTTAAAATTACGAGTCATTGAGTCGATCATGTGGTCGACCGAAAAATTTTACAACTCGTCATTTATTTGGGAATTTTTTAGAAAAATTTATTTTATTGATAATTATTCATAAATTTTCATTTGAAAAAATTAAATAGGATTTGACAAATCCTCGGATGCATAAACAACGCACTATAGAACACTTTTGTGTCGAGTATTTCGGTTTCAAAATTGTCGGAGTCGTGAAGTTGTTAAGCGGATATAACTCCTCCCTGAAGCGGAGTCAAATCCGAGTCGATCCGGCTTTGGATATGATAAGCCCATCTCTAATATGCATATATTTGTATCTTGGACTAATTTTATTAGACTAGACTACTCATTTTTACATTCCTTGCAATAATAATAAAGATTTTGCACTCTATCCCTACGATTATGCCTAAAACAAACAATTTTGATTGTTGCTTATCCTAAATTACATGCATATTCTTGACATTGATCAGAGGATTTTGTATTTCTAGCCTATTTTCTATTCTTAAAATTTAACAATCGAGTTAGTTTTTTTATCAATCATTTATGTCTTAACTAATCAGCACGATCCCCAACCAATATCTTCTATAAATCCTTTACCCAAAACTAGTGGGGCGCATGGCATCATGCTTTAAGGCAAATTGCTGGAACTTCCTGTACCAAAATTTTTGAAAAAAAAAATACTCTGAAAAAATTAGATTTATCAGAAACTATAAATTTTTGACAAAAAAAGACTTATTGAAGAAAAATTTATTTTGAAATTTTTTGGAACTTCTGAACTTTTTTTCAAAGCAATCGTACTGCTTTAACTGCATAGAGACTAAATATCGAAGCGCGTAAGCGGTGCGTCGCCGTCGAATGGAACCCATAGGAATGTAAACAAAATTTATACTTATTGTTAAAATCTCTATAAAATATCTGATAATTTGATGTGCATATGTCTAATGACCAGATGGCATTTTTTCTTACTTTTTTTACTAAATCTCCGAAATCGCTAGACCTGCCTTCATGAAAATTTGATCAGTTTTTCATCTTGTTAATATAAGTAAAATGTTTTCTGAATTATTCAAATCGGACGCTCCGTTCTATTAAAAACTGAGTTACCGTTTTTTGCACTTTTTGCCCCATATCTTCGGAACGGCTAGACCTGCCTTCGCCAAAAACTAATCAGCACGTCTCCTTATCAATACGAATCGAATGTTCTTTGAATTATTCAAATCGCTTCATCCGTGTTCCCGAAATCGTCGACGAAAATTTGTATCCACACACACACACACACACACATTTTTTCTAAAGCATGCCAAAATGTTCAGAAACCTTTGAAACGTCGAGAAATGCAAACATTTTCATTTTCGATTTTTTTGCGATTACTATAACTTTCCCTACGGGAAGTTAACAAGTAAATCAGTGGCTCAAAAAAAAAAACCCTATCCTTTACTACCTGATGCTGCGCGGCATTCTGCATCTGCTGCTGATGCGCCTGATGCTGGTGCCAATGCTGCTGTTGCTGCTGATGATGATGATGGAGGTCGATGGCAGTCTCGACCGCCACGCGTGTCCTTATACGAGCGAGCGCCCTTCTCATCGCAGTCTGCTGCTGAAGGACGCCGCCAGCAGCCGAATTAGCGGCTACGGAGCATACGCCCCCATTAGGGGCAGTGGTAAGGCCTACGTTCGGGGGAGCCGCACGACGCGAGCGGATCGTCGGGTAGAGTTCTAGTTGGGCAGACTGAGGAAAATCATGATAATTGATTGACATGATAAAAAATGGAAAGGAAAGCTCTCTTTGTGAAATTGAAATGAATAAAAAATATACCACAACTTATAGAGCTCTATCCGATGCCGCAAACGCAAATTATACAGTAATTATATATATGTATTTAATTGAAGCCACTGATTTACGTGTTTGGGGAATTTAAATCATTTACTAAAGATTGGAAAGGACTATACAGTAACACAAAATAACACTTAGCAGAAGCACATATATATATATATATATATATATATATATATATGTATATATATATATATATTAGGGTGGTCCTTAATATGGACATTTTCGAATTTCCTTGCTCCTAAGGGCTCAAATGGTTCCAAATTAATGAAAAACAATTCTCTGAAAGTTTTAGCTCTAAATATTAACTTTCAGATAGTGCGCAATTCAATCAAACTTCGTATGGAACTAGCACGGAAAAAATTTTGAAATCAAAAAAAAAAATAATAGGTATAACTTAGCGACAAATGAATTAAAAGTGTCATTTTTTATTGAAAATTCAACGTTCTGTAAAATTTTTGAAAAGTTTGATTGAATTGCGCTCTATATAAAAGACAATATTAAGAGCTAAAACTTTCAGAGAATTGTTTTTTATCTATTTGGAACCATTTGAGCCCCTGGGAGCAAGGAAATTCGAAAATGACTATTTTAAGGACCACCCTAATATATATATATATATATATATATATATATATATATATATATATAACAAATGTATTCTGAGTGGATAGATAAATATTAATTTAGAAATATGTACAAACAACACTCTTTTTCGCACTAATTTATTAACCAATAATTTTACAAACGTTTCGAGACTAGTTTTGTCTCATCATCAGTGAGTTATAATTTAAAAACTAAAATATGGAAACCTAAATTAGCATTATGTGTTATCCGTCACAAGTCGTCCATTATACATGTGTTTGATATTAAATATATTAATATTTATTTTTTGTCCATTGTGTTTGTTATTCATCATATTACAAACTACAAAAAGGGCTTTTTTATAATGATTTTAGTTTAGCACGGTTTTTACATGTAAAAGTGGGACCTATCTTCCCTGTAAAACGGCGGATATGTGTATATTCATTGTATAAATTTAGGAAAAAGAAAATTGTGTTTTGATGCGTTGAACTTAACAACACAAGGATAACATATAATGCTAATTTAGGTTTCCATATTTTAGTTTTTAAATTATAGCACAGTGATGTTGAGACAAACCTAGTCTCGAAACGTTTGTAAAATTATTATTTAATAAATTAGTACAAAAAAGAATGTTGTTTGTTCATATTTCTAAATTAATATATATATATATATATATATATATATATATATATATATATATATATATATATATATATATATATATATATAGACATACATATATATCAAAATCTTAAGTTTCTTACCTCAGTAGTAATGAACAGCGGTGGAGGTGACAGCTGTGCTATTTGAGGAGTTGTGGAGTGTGTAGTAAGCGCCAAGGAAGACAATTGGGGAGCCCGAGGTGCTCCGCCACCTGCTCCATGATGCTGGTGATGCTCCAGAGATTCTGCTATTGCTATCGCTCCATCAGATCTCTAAAAAATTAAAACAATATTTAATACATTAATCACATTTATTTATTTTTGTATTATGCATTACAAAAATAAAACATTTCTAGCGCAAGCCAATATTTGTTAAAATCTGAAAATGGTTTAAATATTTTAGCTAATAGTTTGTATTTTATACAAAATGTGAAACCTATTACATGCCACAATAACTATATTTTGTATAATATCTCATAACAGATACTTTTAAGAATTAAATATACCAAATATGAATTAAATTATTAAATAAAAAATTATATCCATTACTTACTGATATCTCCAGTACAGATAAGAATTTTTACTTGTATACATTTTAAAAATACTAATTAAATATTTTTACAATCTAATACTAACCGTAGGAATGTGTTGATGATACTGTGGTACTGCAATGGCACCAGGTGCTGGTGCAAACTGCGTCAGCCCCAGTTGACAACTAGTCGGGTATTGTGCATGGTATATACCATGTACCTAAAAGAATACATACCAAAAATTAAAATAACGACTTACAATCTGACAATCAATTGTATATGTTTATATCTTTATTTACCTGACAAGGTTGCAAATGTGGTGGATGTCCATTTGAACATAGAGATATGTGTGGTCTTGGAGGATATGACCAAATATGATCTGCAGTCAATGGCAAACTAACTGGCACCTGGAACATAACATAATAATAAGAATTAAATAGTCAGCAAAATATAATATTAACATGAGTATATCTGTAAATGAGTACAATGATGTACTTGTACTTGTTTATACCTACAATTACACTCAAATTATTTGATAATTCATAAGATTCACATTATGAGTGTAATATCAAGTCTTGTAAAAGTACAATTGAGAGCCATCAATATTGTGTAAATAATAAAGATTAGAAGATCTGTTATTTATAAACTATTGGTATTCGTAGTTCAATGTATCCCACTATATTTATATATATACTAGCAAACCCGACGAACTCCGTTTCGCCACCAGATGGTTTCGTGAGAAAGATGAAGAAATTTTTTGTTTGTTTTATATTTTAAAAGGAAAAATTTGATTTTATTATACAACAGTAACGAATTTATTTTGATTACAAAAATGAAGTGTTTTTTAGTTGAACTTCTCTAAGTAAATGAAAGTGAATCCGCAAATTTTCCGTTTCATTGAAGTGCTCTTTGGTAAACCACATTTTTTGTTTTTTGGTCTGACGTTAACACAAACAAAGCGGATGGTTTTCCAACTCGTGAACAGGCAACATATAACTGCCCATGTGAAAAACAATGATTTTCTAAATAATCTATTTGAAATTTATCCCGCAAACACTAAGCGATTGGCCTTGCGACATGTTATTGCGAACGCAAGGCGAATTGGATATTGCAATCGTTTGAAGTCAAACGGAAGACCAGTCAGAATCATTGGTATGTCAACAAATCGCCAGCAATTTTTGATTGAATGGTAAAATTCAGTGCGTGTACATCATTATTCTTTGCGACAAGAATTGCTCGTTGACTTAACCAAGCATAATTCTGATAATTCTCACTAATGTCATTACTCGAATTTTTAATTACGGTGCGTGAAGTTCCAGCAGCTTGCATTAAGGCACGATGCCATGCACAACTAATTTTCTTAGCTATAAACCTTGCGGAGCCCGAGACCTTTCCAATGAATGCAAAATTGTCGAAATCGATTTGTGCGTTCTGGAGTTATTTCGTCAGGAAGGAAAACCCGACTTATTTTTATATATATAGAAGATATATATATATATATATATATATATATATATATATATATATATATTAGGGTGGTCCTTAAAAAGGTCATTTTCGAATTTCCTTGCTCCCAGGGGCTCAAATGGTTCCAAATAGATAAAAAACAATTTTCTGAAAGTTTTAGCTCTTAATATTAACGTTTAGATAGAGCGCAATTCAATCAAAGTTTGTATGGAAAGAGCATGGAAAAGTTTTCAAAAATTTTAAAAATGTTTTTTAGATGTAATTTAGCAAACAAATGAATGAATAAAACTCGTTCATTTGTCGCTAAGTTACACCTAAAACATTTTTTTTTAATTTTCAAAATTTTTTCCATGCTCTTTCCATACAAACTTTGATTGAATTGCGCTCTATCTAAACGTTAATATTAAGAGCTAAAACTTTCAGAGAATTGTTTTTTATCTATTTGGAACCATTTGAGCCCCTGGGAGCAAGGAAATTCGAAAATGACCATTTTAAGGACCACCCTAATATATATATATATATATATGTTTAATTTGAGTTTAATATTCGGGCGTAACATCAATAAAAATAGCATGAGTTTTTTAAAAAATTTATTTATTTAAAATCCATACGTTTCGGCTAGCATCTTAGCCATCATTCAGTGGTAATCAAGTTAAAATTTTGTATCCTAATATAGCATATGAAACCATTATTAATCCATGGTATGAGTATGTGCACATTGATAAGATATGTATTTTTTAACACAAACATCACAAATGGTAAAACACACTAATAATCATGATAACTTAACAAGTTGTCGAAACTCAGTATTTACTCTTCGGAGTTTAGGATAGAAAAAAAAAAAAAAAATATATATATATATATATATATATATATATATATATTGTGTGTGTACTTACATTTATATCAACTACCAGAGATGGTTGATGTGTCGAAGGAGCTGTTGTCTGGAACAGAGGTGTAATTCCTTCAGGCCAACTGTTGCGGTCACGATATCTGGCTCTTCTCAAAGGCGGTGGACTAGAATAAATATCACATCATATTGAATTGCACTCAACTCTAATTTACAAAAATTATTATATGTATTTGTTGATATCTGGAGAATCGAAATAAAATTCATTCACAATTTCAGTCCAAGAAATACCAATACGTACCTGCTCTGCATATGTGGAGGTCCATTACCATTACCATTCTGATGGCCATTAATCAGTCCATTATTACCAACCGGGTTGTTATTATTCGAAGACAAATGATGCCTAGGACTGCGACGTTGTCTAACAAGTGGAGGAGGATGTAGGAGAGGCCCCTGGTCATTCCAGCTCCCCTGAGATGGATTGTTCATTGAAGAACTAGAAGGTGTCGCATTTTCCCTAGGCCCATCGTCTCTTATCCGAAGAGATCTTGTGGAGACTAGCCTTCTGCGTTTGCGAGATGGACTGCTTGAAGAATTGTCTTGGGAGGAATGGGGGCTGTTGCTACCTGGACCTAAAAAAAAATTGTTTTGAATATTTATGGTTTTTGGTGAATTTAATTGTGGACTTACTGTTTGGTGATCCGCTGTTGTTTGGTGAAATGCTTGCTGAGTTATTTGAACTGCCCGATCCATGTTTAACAGAATGTTCAACTTCCATGGACCATGCACCATCCTGAGGCAACCCAGGTGATATCATATTATCTATAAGAATAAAATATAAGACTAGTTGGCTTGGTATTTAGCCTTGAGGCAAGTTACATGAACTTCCCGATATATTTAAAAAATCGACTTAATCAATAAAAAATAAATTAATTTATGAGTCATTAAAAGTATTCCGAGTGGATTTATTACACATAATTAAAAACGAACGAACACGTTAACTCGGAGTATTTACTAAAAGCAAATTTTCAAAAATCAATAATTTTTATAATTGAACCAGTTTTCAGGACTTCAACGGTTTATTATGTTCAAGACCAAGTACTCTATCATTATACCAAGTAAATAGTCTAATTTTAATTTTAACAAATGTCAAAAGAGCTACTCATTTTCTCAAACTTTGATGAATTTTTAAAATCAAATTATTTGTCGTAAAAAAAGGCCGTAATATTTCAGTAAGTTCTATAAGACCATGGTATATATCGCTAAAAAAAATTCCATGAAAATCGGCTTAAATTTTTTTCAACAGTTAATTACAAGAAAACGGCTCGGTAGATTTTCACCTAAAACTAATCAGTACCATTCCCAACTAATATCTTGCGAACGGTTTTTGATTTTTTAAAATCGGTTCGGTAGGATGAGCTTAAATGTGAACGAAAAGTTTAACACTTTTTTTCAAATTACAAAGAAACGGCTTGACAGATCGGCGCACAAAACTGACAAACGATAGTCCTCACCAAAATACATCAAATGGCTTTTAAATTTCTGAAATCGGTTCAGGTGCTTTTGAGAAAACGTCGATCAAAAGTCTAATTTTGACAAATGTCAAAAAAACGATACCAATTTTTGCAAACTTTGACGAATTTTTAACGCTAAACGAGTTGTCGTAGGGCCGTAATATTTTAGTATGATCTAAAAGACTATGGTATCTACCGTAAAAAAAAAATCATAAAAATCGTCGAAATTTTTTTTTTAAAAACGTTATTACTAGAAAACGGCTCGGCCGATCTTTACCAAAAACTAATTCGATTTAATAAAACACGATTCCCAACCAATATCTATCGAATGGTTTTTGAATTTTCAGAATCGATTCAGAATTGCGGGCTAAAACATGGATGAAAATTTTTTCACATTTCTGCAATTTACAAAGAAACGGCCCGGCCGATCGCCGCACAAAACTCAGAGACGATAGTCCTCATCGAGATACATCAAATGGCTTTTAAATTTTTGAAATCGGTCCAGCCGTTTTTGAGAAAACGTCGATTTACGGCAAAAAATCTGTTCACACACACACACACACATACACATACACACACACACATACTTTTTCCAAATTTGGTCTCATTCGATTCAGAATGGCTTGAAACGTCGAGAAAACACAAAATTAGCAAATCGGATTTTTTGATGAAAACATTAACTTCTCCTTCGGGAAGTTAATAAAATTTATTTTCTTTTGTGAGTAAACTAAATTTGATACCAATCTATTTCAATTATCCTCACCTCTACCATTCCAATAAGATTGATAATCTCCTCCTCGATCCATCATATCAGACCTCGAAGAGCTGCCCATTCCCGAGCTGCTCATATTTCTAAAATCTCTATTCCCTCTCTGCATCGGCCCATCCTGAACACCTCTGGGTCCCATCATATTGGGACCGTTTCTCATACTGGGTCTGTCCTGGGGCCCCGATATGCTGTTCCTTCTGTCGCCGTTCTGGTCGGAGGGCATTTCTGGTCCGAAAGAGAAAACCTGTCCGACACTGCGAGACGACAATGGTTTGGGGTAGTTTTGGTCTTTGGGGCTGTTGCGGTCGCTGCCGTTGCCCTCACTAGGAAAAAAAGAAATATTTAGTATGTGGATTTATTTTGGCCAATGACCACTCATATATACATTTATTTATTTATTTATTTATTTATTTATTCAACGCCCAAGTCAATAATAAAATATAGTTACATTTTAAAGTGTACAAATTATAAAATAAAGAGATAATATGTGAAAAAATTAGAGTATTAAGAGTTCATAGATAGCTGTGTATATATATACATAACACTTAATATAAACTACAAATATATAACATTAAATAAAAACTAATAAATTTAAACATTTAATAAACTATAAATCACTACTTAAGACAGTCTTTTAAGGATAATTTTCCTGGCTTGATTTTTTATATTTGTCACCGACAGGCCAAAGATATCAATCTCAGAAGCAAATTCATTTACTGTATCTCTTGTAACTTAAAAACAACTCATCTAATATAAACTAATTATTATAAATTTAATTTTGCAGGAAAAGACTGAAGAAAAAGGAATAAAATATGAGAGAATAATTTTAAATAGGCAGTTTATTATAAGTATATTTATAATATTGTTATTAAATCTTAAATCATTCAACTAATATGAATAAAATATAAGACAATTTAGTTCAATAATCTACAACTTTTTTGAAAAAGAAATATTCTAAAGAAACTCTGTCTAAAAATATAGTCTAAACTCATTGTGTTTGTAACAAAATACATAACTATTATATCTGTATCATAATTTATAAAACAATCGTTTGATAAGAATGATACATAAGAGAAATATGTTTAGGATTAAATATTATAAAATAGTTTCTGATATCAAGTTTCTACAACAATTTGCTATTAAAAACATAATCAAAATCCAGAAATGTATGCAAAAATAAATACTTCTCTACCAATGTTTGTGCTATATCCATCCATGCATAATTTTTATAAACATTAATAATACTAGTGGTAAACTAGTGGTGTATACCATCGTGCCTTAAGGCAAATTGCTGGAACTTCCCGTACCGTAACGAAATGTTCGAGGAATATTTTTTCAAATAGATTATTATAAATACTGTAAAATTATCTAATATTTATAAGAATTATATAAACTGAATCTAGGTAAAGTTTAGAACTTTAGCTAGGATCAAAATTAAAATCTGAATTATTTTCGTTGGGAAAAATGTTTTTTCCCAACAGCAATTATTTTGTCAAAACAAGCAGAAAGTTTTTTGAATCATCCAAATCGAAGGCATAGCTCTCTTAAAAATTGCCATTTTTTTCATAATTAGCTCGGTATCTCCAAAATGGTTGGACCTGCCTTTGCCAAAAACTAATCAGCACATCTCCTTATCAATTGGAATCGATTGTTTTTTGAACCATTCGAATCGGTTGATCGGTGCACCCAAAAACGTGAACGAAAAAATGCGGACATAAAAAATAGAGGTATGCCAAAATGTTCAAAAACCTCTGAAACGTGAAGATATGCAAAAAATTTCTCTTTCGATTTTCGTCCCATTACTATAACTTACTCTAGGGGAAGTTAATAAGATCTTAGTCTAATACTCACTTAAAACATTGTTCATATTCACTGTATTCCTTGAACCAGTTCTGCATCCGATTGCTTCTATTCGAATTCTGGTTCCTGTTTCCCATCGAACTGATGCTTCCACCTTGAGGCATCGAACGATTAGCTCCTGATGGCATGCCTTGTGTAGCACCTGAACCACGATTTTGAAAAGTCGGTGAAGTCCTAAAAAAATAATTCATACTTTAATATATATTGAAACTTATAATTGTATATAATAAATCAACTCCGAAGTGGCTGGAACTGTTTTTCTCAAAGACTAATCAGCAATCAATAGCAATCGAGTGTTTTTTGAATCATTAAAATCGGTTGATCCGTGTTCCCGATTTTTTATTTATTTATTATTCATAGCAAGCTATACAAAGTACATTCAGCTGCATTTGTTACAGTTATTTATTAATTGACGGCGTGAGAAGGATCGCTATCCTGCGATAGCGCCTTCATAGAAGTTATGTTATATTTTGTAGTAAATCATTGCAGATTCTTTTTTTGAGACGCTTTGGTGGTAAAGGCTTGAGCAGATCTAACGCTAATATGTTTGGATGACGACTTAGACGAGTAAAGACTAATTTTTTCTTCTATAGTTCGAATTCTGAGATCTTGATGTATCAACCAATTGGGAACGTATTTTGGAGCGTTCACGATTTCTTTCAAATTTTATTTTGGAACCTTTGTAGAATAATTACGTTCGATTTACTGGCCGCACCCCATAGTTGTAGACCGTAGGACCATATTGGTTTAATAATTGTCTTGTATATTAGGAGTTTATTTTCTATTGTGACTCGTGATTTCCAGCCCATTAACCAATTAAGTTGCCTACGTGTTAATTCAAGCTGCTGACGCTTCTTTAGAATATGTTCATGCCAGGTTAATCTTCTATCTAAATGTATTCCCAGATATTTAACAACATTGGATACAGGAACCAAATCACCATTCAATCTAACAGGGGGGCATGAACCTTGTTGTAAGGTAAAAGTAACGTGAACTGATTTAGAGTTATTCACTTTTATTCTCCATAGTTTCATCCACTTTTCTACTTCATCTACTGAATTTGTCAAGGAAAATTTGTATCCGCACACACACACGCATTAATTTTTTCTAAGGTATGCCAAATGTTCAAAACTTCTGAAACGTTAAGATATGCAAAAAAAATTTTATTAACTTCCCGAAGGAGAAGTTTATGTTTTCATCAAAAAATCCGATTCGCTAATTTTATGTTTTCTCGACGTTTCAAGCCATTCTGAATCGAATGAGACCAAATTTGAAAAAAGTATGTGTGTGTGAACAGATTTTTTGCCGTAAATCGACGTTTTCTTCAAAACGGCTGGACCGATTTCAAAATCGTGCTGATTAGTTTTTGGTAAAGATCGGCCGGGCCGTTTTCATGTAATAAAGTTTAAAAAAAAAATCGACGATTTTCATGATTTTTTTTGACGGTAGATACCATAGTTTTCTAGGTCATACTAAAATATTACGGCCCTACGACAACTCGTTTAGCTTTAAAAATTCGTCAAAGTTTGCAAAAATTGGTATCGTTTTATTGACATTTGTCAAAATGAGATCTTTGATCGACGTTTTCTCAAAAACGCCTTAACCGATTTCAAAAATTTAAAAACCATTTGATGTATTTCGGTGAGGACTATCGTTTGTCAGTTTTGTGCGACGATCTGCCAATCCGTTTCTTTATAATTTGAAAAAAAGTGTTAAACTTTTCGTCCACATTGAAGCTCATACTACCAAATCGATTATAGAAAATCAAAAACTGTTCGAAAGATATTAGTTGGTCGTGATACTGATTAGTTTTAGGTGAAAATCTATCGAGCCGTTTTCTTGTAATTAACTGTTGAAAAAAATTTAAGCCGATTTTATGGATTTTTTTTAGTGATATATACATGGTCTTATAGAACTTACTGAAATATTACGGCCTTACGACAAATAGTTTGATTTTAAAAATTCATCAAAGTTTGAGAAAATGAGTAGTTCTTTTGAGATTTGTTAAAATTAAAATTAGACTATTTACTTGGTATAATGATAGAGTACTTGGTCTTGAACATAATAAACCATTAAAGTCCCGAAAACTGGTTCAATTATATAAAATTTGCATTTAGAAAATACTCCGAGTCAAAGTGTTCGTTCGTTTCAATTATGTGTAATAAATCCACTCGGAATACTTTTAATGACTCATAAATTAATTTATATTTTATTGATTAAGTCGATTATTTAAACATATCGGGAAGTTCATGTAACTTGCCTCAAGGCTAAATACCAAACCAACTAGTTTTCGAATTTTAGACAATTACAATAACTTGCCCTAGAGGAAGTTAATAACTAGGATCAAGGTAACAAAAAAATGAAGCTTCAAAGTATAAGACACTACATTTCCGATAACATGCTCTTGCAAATAAATAATTATCCTTTATCCTTTATCCCTTATCTCCTTATTACCTGTTATTGGCCGCCGAATAGTTCCTCCCGATGGCTCCGCTGCCGGAGCCCCCGTTTCCGTTGGGTCCTCCGCCCCACATGTTTCCGCCCCCGTTTAAATTGTTCGAACTCGGCGGAAGTGCATACAGCATTGTGGTGCGCGGTCTCGAACGGGCGAATAACAGAATGTCCTGCGCATCGTGGTTCCATGATTGCTGGGGTTCATCGTAGGGGCTCCTCCAGAGACCCTCCTGTCTTTGTTTACTGCCTCTTGAAGGACTCGACAGTATGTCCTCTCTGCCCCGATAAGGGCACCCCTGGAAAGGAGAAAAGATACATTAGAAATATTGAAAATAAAAATGATATATGTCTGTCGTTATAGCATCTTAGTGTAAATATAATTATAATTTGGTGTAAGAGGCATTTTGCCGTTTTTTCTATTATTATTGGCCTCGTAAAACAGATATTAAACAATTTTTTTTTCTTTTTTCTTCAAAAAATTCTTCAAATCTATATCAATTTACTCGCTGCACTCGAGCAGGATACGAACTGAGTATCCCTGTACGTGCTGGCCTTGTTTCAATCGACTTAATCTAGCTATTAAGTGTATTTTTTATAATCAACCAAATTATTTTTTTTAATTTGAAAATTTGTTTTAATTGACTTATATAAGTATGAAAAGAGCTATTAAAAAACATACTGCCATAATTCAAACACTTTTCATAGGCCTATAATATTTTACAATGTTCGTTTTAGAAATAATATTGTTAGAAAAAGTTTTAATAAAATTAAATTAAAAGTCACATTAACGAAACATTGTGTTACGTATAATTTCACATTAACGAAACATTGTGTTAAATTTAGTATGTTACATTAACGAAATTTCAACTTAAGTTTGCAAACGTCGAACAACCAAGGACACTTTTTTATATTTATCTTTATAGCTTTGTTATTTAACATAATTAATATATATTATTATATATCAAATTAAAGGTAATAAAATTGCCTACAAATCTGCGTGTAAAAATTTATAACCTTTCTAATAAAATCTAAAAAAAATGTAATCAAAATGGCTTATACAGCATTAGTTTCATCGGTTACAGATTTTTGTATAGAGATTTATTTTGTTATAAAAAATTAAAATATACCAAAAATACAACATATCATATTATATCGTTAAAAGTTTATAAAATTATCTATAAAACTACGTATGAAAATCCATAATGTTTCTACAAATTATATAAAAATAATTAAATTTTGATATCAAAATGGCTTCTATAAGATTAGTCATCGGCTGCAGTATTTATACCTGCGTGTATTTTATTATAAATAATTAAATATAACAATCAAAATATATATTGTCTGCATATAATGTTAAATATATTCTCTAACAAAATTAAGTAAGAAAAATATGTGAAATTCTAAATTTTGCATCTAGTTATTAGTCGTTTGGTTACTTTTTTATTAGCATAATTAGTATAAGATCCATATATATTTTTAATTTATTATATTATATTGTTAAAAAGCTTATTAAACCATTTATTAATCTGCGTATAACATTTGATAAGGTTTCTAACAAAATTATATAAATAGATGTTTTAAATTTTGAAATCAAAATGGCTTCTATAACATTATTAGTCATCAGTTGCAGTAATTTATAACTGCGTTTATTTTATTATAAATAAATAAAATATAACAATTAAAATACATATGCTAAAAATCTAGTGAAATTATCTACTTATCGGCATAATATGTTTAATAACATTCTAAACAAAATTATATAAAAACCATATGTGAAACTTAAAATTTTATTTTAAATCTTTATTTATTAGTCCTTAGTTACAGTCGTTTATGTTAGCAGGATTGTTCTAAAACTCATATTATTCTTAATATATTAAATTATATCGTTGAAAATCTATAAAATTATCTACAAATCTGTGTATAGCAACTTACAAGTGCACATTTGGCTTCAACGCTTTGGCTTAATAATGGATTTATTAATTATATTCACTTATTATGATCAATTAGAAGGTTAATACAAAAATCTA